>NC_056730.1:989642463-989869963 GCF_019279795.1 Protopterus annectens
TATTAACTTGAAATGTGTTGACAGATTCAGAGCATATGTATTAATACTTATTTTCTGAAGTAAAAGATGCCTGTTAATCTTAATTATTGTCATTATTCATTCAGTGTCATTCAACACCTTTCCTCCAAAGGTCACTGGTTTTAGGGGGGATTAAGAGGCTTTCCAGTTATTGTGCAAATGCTCTGACCATTAGTAGGGTTGCCACATTTTCATATGGCCAGGATGGGATATATTCGGGACACACCAGATTTTTCAGGCCAACACATACCCACGGTCAGTACAGGGTTTAGAACTTTACTTATTTTCCTAGATGAGAGCTTATTCTTGTATCAGTTTAGTTGCTTCTTCTGTTTCTTGTAAGATTTACGTATTTTACATACAGAAATAACTGTGTTAGGCAACTGTTACATTAAATATGGTACATAGTTATTTCCTACAATCACAGGACATTTGCCATTGTATCATTCTTGGTCAGGACACACCTACCCAAACAGGGACTATCCCTCACAAAGTGGGACAGGAGGTACCCTGCTTACGTCAGCACCTTAATCACCCTATATGCAACTGCCACTATGTGAATATGTAAAGTATATATTCTCGATAATTCATGTGGGGAGTTATGCATTATGGTCAGGTGTTTAATCTTGGGAAGTAGGTTCCGCATGACCAGCTGGAGGCTGAGCAGTCTTGTGAACCACTACTGCACATACAACTTGTGTCTAGATGTCTACAGTACTGGGCATCATGTTGTGATACCAAGTCTGATGTTTACACAGGATACTTATCCCATGAGGGATATCCAAAAATTGAACAAGACAATAACCTTCGATCTTTTTGGATTTACGAAAAAGTGATAGGGTTTTACATGCAAGGAATACATAGTTTGCAATCCTGACACTGCCTAGGGTGAGACTGCCTACTAGATATGAAAAGTGGTCACTATGTGCAGATATGGCTGCGCCAAGCTAGCAGCCCGAGTATGGCTGGATTTGGTGGACGTTCAGGAATGGGGGAGTTGTGTGCTGTAGAGGGGATGATGAGTATTCAATTATGCATCCAGGTGTGTTGTAGTTGGATGGCTCATTTCAGTCCAGACCATTAATTGGGTATGTGCCAGTGACGTTTCTGTACATGTGTATCGCACATTTTAATATTCATATGTTTGTGGGATTGTGTTCTACAGTATGGCCTGTCAGGTTGTATTGCAGATGTGTATGTTTGTTCTTTGTGTTTCTTTCTGACTCACACACTGCTCCCTCATACACCTCCAGTTCACCTATTGTGCATCCAACACAGTCTCCCCTTTGCAAATTATTACATTACCCATTCCCCTCCCACACCCATATTCCACACACTCCATCCCTTCTCTGGTTGATGGCCCATGGCATGGTCAAGGGAACACATTGCATACACTACATATCTCTGGTACCTGTATGGTTGTGAGGATTACCCTAGCATTTTTCACCTTCCACATGCTGTACATCACACACATAGGTACACGCAAATACTTATCTTTCATGGCATGGTAGGTAGACCCAGATAACATCCGTTCATCTTTGGCCCATCCTGACAAGGACGCCTTGGACTGCAAATGGGCAGATTTTGGGCTAATGCTCTGACCATTGGTAGGGTTGCCACCTTTTCATATGGCCAGGATGAGATATATTCAGGACACACATCAGATTTTACAGGTCAACACATACCCACGGTCAGTACAATGGATAGTACTTTTGTTTTATGCCTAAATGTAAGCTTATTGTTGTAGCAGTTTAGCTGCTTCTTCTGTTTCATTTACTTGCTTATTCTATTTCTTGTAACATGTAGGTATGTTACATACAGAAATAACTATTGTATGTGACTATTACATGAGATGTGGGACATAATTATGTCATACGGTCGCAGGATATTTTACATTTATAATGGTTTTGGTATGGACACAACTGCCCAGAGGGGGACTGTCTCTCACAATGTGGGACAGGTGGTAACCCTGACTATTGGGCTAGACTTAGCTATTGGCGGCTCGCTAACACGATGCATTTTGCTTCCACTTGGTGTAACTATTAACACTGCAATAGAATACAGGCACGGGGTTTTAAATGTCATTTCTTCAAGGGATGGGGACTCAATATTCAGCTACATGCATTTGTGTTTGCTTCTTGTTTTGTGTTCGCAAAACTGTCTTGCATGCTTTGCATACGTTTCAGTATCCACGGACACTGACAGGTGTGATTACTATTGAAGGCAGGCTGTAATATTCAGCATTTTAAGTTGCACGTAAACAGCTGACATGTCCACTCCTCCGTGCGGCGCTTCGACATGCCCCATGCACTTGCACACATTTCCTATGCACATGGATGTGGTGGCAGCGCGCCTTCATTAATATGCATATGGCACTACTGCGCCATCTCTACGCTGCAAGCCTAACACCATCCTTGCGCAGAGCTTCATGAATCCCGGGGATATATATATTTATATATATATATATATATATATATATTTATATATATATTTATATATATATATTTATATATATATATATATATATACATATATATATATATATATATATATATATATATATATATATATTTATGTATATATATATATATATATATATATATATATACATATATATATATTTATATATATATATATATATATATATATATATATATATATATATATATATATATACATATATACACACACATATACACACACACACACACACACACACACACACATATATATATATGGATGTGGATCTACTTCAATAGATCAAATCACCATAAAACTGAAATTTAAATTAATGAGGCAAGAAGACTGCAATTTTAGAAGAACAAACATTTAACATTTCAAAACTGGTAAGAACAAAAAAACAACTGTGCATGTCAGACACCACAAAGAGCTTGTAAATGGAGATTACAGTGTACTAAGAAAAACATATTCTCCATTTAAACATTGGCCTTAACATTACAATTTAAAATTTTAAATGTTTTTGCAGGGGAGAAAGCCCCCCTGCACCCTCGACACCCACTAAAGTTATATATACTAACTCCGACATTGCACTACAGTAGAGAAAAGGGTATACTTAACGTAACTCACTGTACTGCGATCCACATTTGGAAATTGTGAAAAAGGTGCATTTTTATTTTAAATCCAATGCTTGAATGGAGACGATACTTTTGTAAGTACACTGCAATCTCCATTCACAAGATCTATGTGGTGTCTGACATGTGCAGTTGGTTTTTCATTCTTACCAGGTTCGAAATGTTCATTCTTCTGAAATTGCAATCTTTTTGTCTCGTTAATTTAAATTTTGGTTTTACGGCTATTCGATGATCTCCTGAAGTATATATATATATATATATATATATATATATATACATATATATATATATATATATATATATATATATATATATATATATATATAGATGGGATACTATTTATCGAACGACCATTTCACGGAAAGTGAAATGGCCGAGCACACTTTTGCGAAAATGCTTTTCACCGAAAAAGCACTTTTGTGACAGTGTGCTAAAAAAAAGATGAAAACATGGGGAAATGGCTGTTGCTGAGATTGCAGCACAGTGGGGATAAGGGAATATTCTGTTTTTCCCACTGTAGTGCGATCTCGGAGTGAGAATATAAAAATAGAAGGGGTGGGGGTGCAGGGGGACTTCACCCCTGCGTAAACGTGAGTACTGTGTTTTTTTATTATTTTGTTACTTTTTAAAAAATTTTTGCACAATTTAGTGAAAGTGCTTTTTTGGTGAAAAGCACTTTCACTAAAGTGTGTTTGGCCGTTTACGTTTCGTGGAAATGTGATTTCATGCAATAGTACTAGATCCATATAGATATAGAAATAGATATATAGAGAGCTGTATATATATATATATATATATATATATATATATATATATATATATATATAAAATGGGAATAAACTACAGCATGTGCAGTCATCCATGTCCTAGGTGCTATAGGCATCAGTGATTTATGAGAACAGTGGCTATGTGAAATTATGTATTTAAAAGTTGTGAAACATATGTACAACTTAAAAGGACATAGTTACTTTTATGAATCAATTATTAGATAAAATAACAACAGGGATATCATTGACTTTCCAAGATGGTGGATACCCAGTAAACACACTCTCCATGGAGCTCTTATATACTTTTATCTAAACCAAGGATAAAGCCAAAATCTCACCTCCATTAATACAACCTGCAAGCAACTGATGCCCTTACATCTGGAAATGTCTGCTTTGAGAGGGTAAAATCTTATATCTTCTTCCAAAAAAAAACTCTAAAGACCTTCACCTATCTCCGGAAGCTTAACCACGTGTAATACTTAGAGCTGAAGACAACACCAGAATAGACTAATAACTACTCTGTGACTAACAAGAACCAAAAGATCGCAGTAGGCAAGCAAGGGAACACTCCAAGCAGTTAAAAAGTCACTCGATTTAATAAAATTCACGGAACAGCTTCACCAACAGTGTACAAAAAGCATTAACGCAGTTGATGCACAATACGCGTTTTCGTCCACATACAACTTGGACTTCATCAGATAAACAATTAATCCCACTGATTGCATCTTAAATAGTTAATAAAAAAATATTGACCAATGAACATCATTAAGAAACATTTGAACACATAAATCAGGCTCATCTAAAAGGCTCATTAATATTAAATAATACGTATTATAAGATGTCACAACTAAATGTAAATACTAAATAAAATAGCAGGGAATACACTTATTACATCTAAACTAAATGTCATAATATTAAAATATTAAAGTTAAATGTATTCAAACTTGGCTTATTAAATTCTACACTATATTTAAAATATTTAAAATATATATATATCTGTTATATGTATACACCAATTCATGCTGCCATATAAGAATCAATGAATTCAGATATATTGGCGCCATCTACTGGCATGATTTATCATAACACAATTTTTAAATTTTTGCAGCCCTTAATTTTAATAAGGGTAAAAGTGAAATATATTCATTTAAACTACTCTGTGACTAAACACTATTCAAATGGCAAAATAAATGGACAGTATGGAAACACAGACAACCAAAACGAAACTCTCGACAATCTCTTCCCCCAAGAAAGAAGTGGCATCTAAAAGGCAAAAAGTAAACAAACAACTGCAAGACACAAATAAATCTAATGTTAAGTAGAAAACCGACACCAATTTCCACATGGATGAGCTTAAGCAAGCTCGCTCACTCATTCAAATTGCAATTCAGAATTTCTCTGATTAACTCTCCAACTTCTGAAACAAAATCAATCATATTGTGGAATGTATGGATAACCTGGAACATAAATCCCAAGCAAACGAATACCAAATTGACAAGTTAAAAGAAGAAATTGGTGCCAAATCCACTGTGATTAAGGAAATACAACAAAAGTTAACTGACTTAGAAGCAAGAAGTCAATGTAATAACATTTTAATAAGAGGGGTACCAGAAACATATAACAGCAAATTAATTAAAATTTCCAAACAGATTTTTAACCTTTTTTTACAACCAGAGGGAACTACTACAGAAATTATGATTGAAAGGGCCCATCGCACCTTACACAAAAGACAAGACTCATCTCCAAGACAAATCTATGTCAAACTATTAAACTTCCAAGATGTTAACAAACTCATACTAGCTGCCAAAAAACAAAAATACATAACCTGGAACACTCACAAGATATCTCGCTCACACGACCTTCCACTAGCTATTAAAGAGAACCGACAAAAATTATTGTTATTCTGCGCTGATTTAATTGCAAAGAAAATAAAATTTCAAGTGTGATACCCCAATACACTTATATTCTATAACAACGATCATAAAATAATGGTCGACTCACCCAAAGAAGCTAAACTTGCATTCATTAAGTGCTTTGGTAAAGCCCCAACATCGTAACTCTATCAAAGGCTATACATCAGCGATGTGGTAACGCAATCCATCCATATCGTGATTTTCCTTCTCTGTATGAGTCCATATTTTGTCTGCAAGCTCTGCGTTGGTAAAATTCAAACTTTATTGTCTTTAAGTTGCTGCGGATACCAGAATCAATGTACTAGGAACCAAAGTTATGTAATTTGCTGTCCTACAGGTCCTATATTTTCTACACCATCCTGATATAACACTAGATCTCCTCCCCTTGTGGCCAACTACGAATAAGTCGGAGGTACAGACTAGGTTAATATGCGAAGAGTTAATTTAAACCCTTTTCTTACAAGGAAATTAGACAAGACCTACGAGGGTAATATAGGACAGGAATACAAATAAAAGAAGAAAATAAAGGGGACAACAAAAGGACCAACTATTCCTGCCTAAGATGAAGCAAATAACTTATACATGCAGCAATTCTTTGCTATGTCCCACGAATATCTATATGTTTAACCAGCGACACCAACGATGCTCCACTGTAAGTACTTAATCAGCATAACCAGACTGTTACCTTATTCTTCACTTACTGACTATGATACTTAATCTTGATACCTAAGCTCATTGGTCTTATGGAACATATCAATAATTAATAACACTCGTAACAAATAAAAAACTTACAGTACTACAGCCTATGGCTAGACCTAAAAATGAAAGGTTACATCTTGGCTTTACAGTCAGATCCTACAGTTTTGTTTATAAAGAAGGAAAGAAAAAGGAAAGAAGAAGGATTTATTATTTTTTTGCAGAAGTATATGGCACGTTGCAGAAGGATAAGGCATGAAGCTATCTATACACACATTATAGACTAAGAATTGCTCAATGATATTTGTGTGAATTAGATTTCTGGATGTTCTTTAACTTCACTCTCTCATTTAATTAAAGAGAGGTGTGATAATTCTTTGTTAATTATTATAGGGGCCTAACCTATTTTGTAATCAATAGATTACTTTTCTTAAATGTAAATAACAGTCTCATCAAATTATATCTTGAAATAATTGAATCTTATCTAAGCTAAATACACACATACAGATTTAAAGGATGTAATGAGAATTGGTTCTAATTAAGAACAATCTCTCAAAGCCAGATTTATGGCTATAGATGTTGGTATCATAATATGATATTATTACTGTTAATGTACTTCCACATTCAGTTACTTTTGATGTTAAATGTCTTTAATATACAAGATAAAGTTGTTAATGCTGAAGATATAAGCATAGACACCCTACATTCCTAATTTTCTTTCTCTAAACACCTTAGATGTACTAACAACTTCTTTATAAAATCTGTAAGGCTGGACAGATCCCAAACATTAGAGGACACTTGGAATATCACTTTACTAGACACTATACACTAATAACATTAAGTACAATACCACCCTACTAGTCTAAACTATTGATCCTTATAAGATCAGTATATTTTTTCTTTTTCCTGCTTCTTCCTATATATAAATAGACTAGGCTCTACTACATTTCTAGGAGCGATGTGGATTTTTAAGTAGGGTTTTAGGATGATCACTCTTGGAAGAATGATAAGATTGTATATAAGTTACTTTTTTCTCTATCTAAACCTAGTTTTAAAAATAAATATACTTTTAGAATACAATTTTATACCTATAATAATATTTGCTTTCCGGTTATTTCAATTAACCTTTTTTCTTCAAACTCCTTCAATTAGGGGATTTAGGTGGTTAGGCACAGGGTTTTGGATGAAGGAGTTTAGTGCTATCAACACAAGATTTATCTTTTATTTTTCTGTACATCTAACAAAAAGTGGACATCCAATTACACTAAACAAAACAAAGATACTCTGATTAACTTCCCAATAACTATGAAATTATGAGATGTGGATCATAGGTTCATGGAACATAAGGGGGTGACATGATGAAAGTAAGAAAAAAAACTAGTGATGCATCTTTTACTTAAATCAGTGACTAATATTTGTTTCTTACAAGAGACGCATATACCTATTAAAGGCTGTGAGGGTGATACAAACAGAAAATGGATTAAATCTATTATAGCTTCTGGTGACAATCCTAATTCTAGAGGAGTGGCAATACTACTCAAAAATTAATTTCATGAATCAATCATAGATCAAAATGCCAATGAAAATGCTAGATGCTGCTTCTTTACAACCACTAACCCTAATTCCAGAAAACCCACTCTCTTCCTTAATATCTATGGCCCATGTATAAGAAAACAGGACTTTATTTTGGAAATTTAAAATTTACTATTCAAGTTTCCTTATCACCAATATATAATAGGAGGTGACTGGAATACAGTCATAGACCCATCCTCAGACTGGTCCAGTATTTCAAACTCATTCAACTTCCAAGCTTCCCTAGCGTTAGGTGAATTAATGGCAGACCTAAATCTCATAGACCCCATTTCTTTCAATGACAACTTACATAAAAATAACCTGTACACTTATTATTCCAAATGCCATAACTCATGGTCGAGACTAGACTTCTTCCTAATTTCAGAATCCTTGATAAAAGAAGAAATAAAATTCTATTCTGAACCTAGATTCCTTTCAGATCAGGCCAACATTACCCTTAAAATAAACTTTACCCCAAAAACTTCAAATAGTCCTATCGGCTATAACTGGACCCTAAACAACAATATATTGCACAAGAAAGAGATATTACAAACTATAGCCAATAGTCTTGATGAACGTAATGGCCAACAAGATTCTACCAATATCCCACTAGACATACAATGGGCTGCTTATAAAGCGAAACTCAGAGGAATATTAATTCAAAAAGCCTTATACCTTAAAAAACAAAGTAAAGAAAAAGAAAATAATCTAATTTCAGAACTTAAAAAACTAGAAGGGAACTATTAATCACATCCAAACCCTAATCTAGAAAAAATAATTAACAATACTCAAAGAGAACTGCTAGAATTACACCTATACACCTACTCTCTCCAAGAACATAGATTCATTGCTAAATATTCAGAATGGGCACAAGTCCTAGCTAAAGTTCTAGCAAGAATTATTGTTAATAAACAGGGTTCCTCTAGAATCACCCTTCTACAATATCAAAACCATTTTTACAAAACAGACACTGAGATTATAGAATTATTTAATAATCTATATACCAAATTATATAGCTTAGATAAAGACCAAATCTCACTCCTGGAAATTCAGAACTTCCTTAAAACTATTAGCTTCCCAAAACTAAATGAAGAACAAATAATTTCCCTTACTATCCCAATTAACCAAGAAGAAATAATAGATGTAATTGGGAAACTCAAGGTAGGTAAAGCCCCAGGCCCAGATGGTTACACCTCTGACTTCTATAAAGCTTTTAATATGAAATTGTCATCTATCCTCCTAAAAGTTTATAATTACATCAAGCTAAATGGTATAACAGACCTTTACTGGAATTCTTCCAAAACAATTCTAATCCCGAAAAGTAATCTGGACAGAACTGATCCAAATAACTATAGACCCATATCTTTGATTAATATTGATATTAAAATCTTTGCCTCACTGCTTGCTACAAGACTTAAGTAAAATAATGCCCCATATAATTCCTCCTGAACAGGTGGGTTTCATGTCTAACAGACACACGTGGGACAATACCCTAACCCTATACTCCATGATCCAGATCACTAAAAATGACAGAAATCCAATATATGCACTAACAATAGATGCTAGCAAAGCCTTCAACAGGGTTTACATCCTTATCCCATTTTAACATCCCAAAAGATTTTTCAGACATGATCAAAACACTCTATAAGAACTCCCAAACACATCTACACATCAACAGAAAGACATTGAAACCCATCAGGATTTCTAATGGAACTAGGCAAGGTTGCCCCCTATCACCGCTTTTTTTCAACTTATTCATAGAACCATTCTTCCTCTATATTGCACAGAAAACCTATCATTCAATACCCAAAATTTTGAACACACAAGTAACATTATCAGCCTTTACTGATGATGTTAATGTCTATTTTCAGTACCCCATCACTGACCTACAGATAATAACGGAATCTATCAATATATCATATATATGTATATAAATATATATATATATATATATATATATATATATATATATATATATATATATACGGACAAAAACCTAAAAGACTTATGTCTTGCTTTGAAAGTAAACAACAAATATACCATTATCCTGCGACAAATAAGAGAAATCATATCATCCTTAACCAAGGACACTCCTATAAATGAACAAGATATTAATAACTTACCTGTAATTATGTCAAACATATCTACCAAAAGTAAAATGCTATCCAATTCTTACAAAACGATAAACAGAATTAAACATGACTCAGTCTATCTGTTCTCTAACTACTGGGACAAACAAGATATCACATTCACAGAAGAACAAAAACTCAAAGCCTTCAAAAATACTATTCAATTTTCTCCCTTCAAAAAACTCATCTACATGCAATTAATGATCAATAATAATTCTTATTATACTCCTTCAGTACTAAATAAATTTGATCCAAAAATTTCCCCACCCTGTCCATGTTGTTTGTATCAACAAGCAGACCTCATACATGTATTATGGTACTGTAAAAATACCCACAAACTTTGAAATTCACTTAAAGTATTACTCAAAAAATGGTCAACCTTATCATGGCAAACAGGCCATTTACTCATCTCAGACAACAAACTATCCAAACTAAAGTTTCATGTATTAGTTGTGATATGTTCACTAATTAAGCTATATATAACGAAAAACTGGCTTGATCGCACCAAGATTTGTTGGAATGGATTCAGAAACATGGCACTCAACTTTATTTCTGCACAAAAACGTGTTATAAAATGCAGCGATAAAAGAGTCTATTATCAGAAGTTTTGGAAACTCTTACTTGATCACTTAAGTGACTAAGGTGTGGTCAGGCTTAGTAGGTCACCCACATATTGTCTATTTACTTGATATCCTATTTAAGTTATTACTTACTTATTAGGGTTAGCCCTTACACACTCACGACTACATGTCTGATGTATACACTACTCTGTTATATTACTACTTCATCTTGTACAATATGTAGATGTATTTCATGTTTGATAGCACATTTGTAGATATTGTATATAAGATTCTTTCTGTCCTTATAGTTAGTTCTGTATAGTTTTGGTTTGGCTTGGTATACACGGAGAGCTCTGTTTTATTATGCTTGTATTCAATATATGTCATATCTATAATTTCCTGTGTATACACAATTTGTATTGTACATGTTTTTATCATATTAAAAATAATAAAAATTCTATTTGAAAAAAAAAAAAAAACAACAGGGGTATCAAACCTATAGTCAAGAGGACAATGACTACAAAGTCCAATGAATTAATTCCATGACATAATTCACACAGCAGCTAAAACATTTTTATAACACAATGTATATGATACATATGGATCAAATAAACATTTGTAAAATCCATCGCAATACTTAGCAATATGTAGAATAATGGTAGTTCCTAAAGGGGTCTACTGGCTGCCTCCATACCTTGTCAACCATACTATGAAGCTGGGTTGCATCTCTCTCTTATGCAGGTCATCATAGCAGTGATGAAACTGCACTTCAGTGCAGAAGATCGCCGCCCTCTTTCGATGTTCCTTTGTTATCTGGTACAACACATCAGTCATAGCAACGTTCCTGGGCCTGGTTCTCATGCTCTGTTCCAATCTAGCATAGATCATCAATATCTGGGTCATTTCCTCCTCAGTCCAGTTGAGCACAGAGATACATTGCTGCCTCCTTGAAGCTGCCATCATGATTAGCAAGTCTTTCAAATTTGAAAAATAGAAATACAGAGAAATGCTTACTGAGTTACTACTCAGTTCACAGTTAGTAATGGTCTGATCAGTAAATATATCAAAATCAATATTTGTAAGTGGCGCTGATGTCATGTTCTAAGATTATTGGAAGATAATCGGCATGTGCTACACATGATACCAGTTATCTATACCTACTGGATGTTTATCCTGGACAGCTGTACTTTTTGGCACAAAACTGCATTCACATGGATGCGCCTGAACAGGATTCATAAACTTGAATTTTAATTAACCTCATTAATTTTGTATGGCACAAATGGTACTTAAAGCTGTGTGCAGAAAAGATGCACTTCAATTCCGTGAGTCTGGGTGTGAGGTACATTGGCAACTGGTGGAATTTCTATAGTGGAAATTAGTACATCTGTTAAAGTTAATCATTTCTAAGAGTTGTTGTTGTTGTACATATTTAAAATCATATTTAATCCAAAATGCTAAGTTTAACAGAAGTTGTCATAATTTTCTAAAGTGATAGTGTCTTAAAATTTATGCATACAGGTGTTGCTCTTCAAAATAGTTTAGTTCAGTCCCATATGCAGTTGTATAGGCAAACTTCCAATGCAAATGATAACAGTATATGGAAGAGGATTTATGGATCATCCGTAGTTTTCACTGGTAATTCCCTCTGTGTCTATATTCCCCCAGGCAATAACATAAACACCCTAGAGGACATCCTATATTGGTTGTCAACTAACTACCCCCAAGAAATCATAGTTCTTGGTGACTTCAACATCCACTGGAACAACTGTTCCCCAGAACATCCTACTATCCATGTAAACCTATATGGGTTTACTCAGACCATTACCTCCCCCATTAGGAATAGTAAACCCAACCCAAAAAGTGCATTTGCACTTGTTTCTGTCCTGTAACTCATCTAGTGCATATACAGATTCTTAGTTTTAGCACTTAAATTTGCTTATTTGTGCTCAGCACTTGTTCAGAACTTGTAAGCACTAAATAAGCTACTAATTACTATAGCACTCAATCTTCCTAATTTACTTACTTTTCTCACTTGCTTAGAGAAAAAACAGCTCTTGTACTCACTTTCCCCCTCTTATCTAGAGGAAAATATTTTTTTATTCAGGCATGTCCAAGGGTCAGCTCCCAGTGTTCTCTCCTGTCTATCTGATGAATATGGGCATCCTGAGGCAATGTAGAAATTGCCTCATGTACACAGACAACCCTCTTCTCCTACCACCAACACTACAATCTGTGAAAGATGCACTTATCTAGCCAAACTGGAGGTAAAGCTCTCTCCAACCAAGACTGAACTTGACAGTCATGAGGAGAAGGTAAACATTTGCACCACACCACACTCATCACATCATCTCACTAAATCTACACCACCAAAATCCACACATAGTAACACAAAAACATTCGCGGAGGCTCTCAATAATAATCTGTCTAAGCAACAGAGACCTCCAAAGCAGAAACACAAGCAACCTCCATCCCTCAACACAATCCAAATGACACACAGCCCACAAACTCAGTGTGCCACTCAACCACAGCCAATAAGGCAAATCAACATACCCAACACCCTAGTCATAGGTGACTGTATAGTCAGGCACACTGATGTCCCACTCACCAGGCTAAACAAGGAGAAGGTTACTGTCAGCTGCCAGTCAGGTGCCAGGATCTGCCACATAACCCATACACTCAGGTCACTCCACAACAAGTACAAATATGACTCTGTCATTGTCCATGTTGGTGTGAATGACCTGAGACGTACCTCCCTGGACTACATGAAAAGAGACATGGAAGAGCTCTCTGATCTTGTAGCCCAGGCAGGTATGACCCTAGCCCTGGGTAGCATTCTGCCATCACCCAGAATGAAACCGCAGTACAAGGACAAAATGATTGACTTCAACAATTGGCTAAGCTTCTGGTGTCATTCTAAGGGGATCCAGTATCTGTCTGCTTGGGATGACATGGTCGACAGACCATGACGCTTTGCCACAGTTGGCCTGCTCCTGTCACCCCTGGGATTCCAGATTCTGGCTAAGGCTCTTGCTGCTCCTAAAGTGCCTTTTTTAGGCAAGGTTCAAATAACAAATTCACCACCTTAACAGGAACAGGCAAGCAAAAACTGAGGGTGATGCTACTCTGTGCTAGAAGTCTAAATCTCAAAATGCACTCACTTGAGGCACTCCTTAAAATGGAGAACATTGATATCTGTGCAGTGACTGAGACCTGCTTCAAGGCTCCAGAGAGCACCCCTGCACTACCAGGCTATAACTCATACCACACTGTTCGGCCATGTAACCTGGACCAAAAAATTAAGGATATCCACACCTCCAGGCTAGTTGCTCAGCATAATGCATCCGAGATTATCCAAGTGCAACTAACTGTGGGCAAAACTGCAATCCAAATTGTAGCTTGCTACAGACCCCCCACCATGCCCCAGGATTCCCACTCCTCTTTTCTTGATGTACTGAAAAATATTAGGGTTCAACCAAACACCCTAATAATGGGCGACTTGAAATACCCCACCATTAACTGGGAAAACTACTCATGTACCAACTCCTTAGCTCAACACTTTCTGGAATTCATAAACTCCAATGCCCTGGATCAACTTATCCACACCCACACCAGGGGCAACAATATCCTAGACCTTGTCATTACCAACATGAGTGACCGGTGTTCCACACCTGAAGTCAACTCCTCGTTGGTCCAATCCAACCATAAGCTAATTACCCTTGATGTCCACATCCTGCCCCCACCCCCATTAAGGAAACCACAGCAAAAAATTTCTCCAAAGCCAGCTTCATACTTCTTAAGACAGAAGTGGTAAACTTCATGACACCCATGCAGATGGACAATACAGTTACAACTGCTGAATCCTACACAAATGCACTATATAAGCACTTGCACGAGTGCATGGATTGTGCTAGCCCAAACAGAACCAAGAAGCTATCCTCCAAAAAAAAGGAAGCCAATCTGGTGTTCCCCTGCCATAAACAAACTGTACAACAGAAGGAAGAAACTGTTGCAAAAGAGAGTAAAATCCCATAAGTGGAGGAGCTCCCTGGTCAGCCTCAGTAAGAAGCCTGAATCCCTTATAAGATCCTCCAAAGCTAGCTAAGAAAACAAAATTGCCACTAATTCTAAGGACAACCGCAAAGCATTCTATAGCTATGTCAAGAATCTCAATGACAACACCCAGATCTGCTCTGAGTTACAGCACAAAGGCACGAAAATTACAGAACCAACTGATATTGCCAACATCCTGTCAGATAGGTTCAGTGCTAACTTTACCCCCCCTCACCCCCTAAAGGGCCCATATCTATACAGGAAGAATGCAGAGTCCCTGTAATCACAACTACACATGTAAAAGCTGCACTCTAAAGCCAAAAACACAGCATCCATGGGACTGGACAACATCCCAGGCTGCGTTTTACATGAACTTAAGAACAAACTGGCTCCCCACTTAAGCACCATGTTCAATAATAGCCTTGCATCAGGCTTTGTGCCCACTGAATGGTGCAGAACAGCAGTTATCCCGCTCCATAAAGGGGGAGCCACCACTGACCCTGGGAACTATCGACCTATTAGCCTGCCGAGCCAGGTCTTCAAGGCCATGATCATAGAACTCATAAACAAAGACATTGGTAACCTCCAAACTCTGGATCCCACTCAGTTCAGGGTTGTGAAAGGCAGATCATGCCTCCTGAACCTGATCAACTTCTTTGAGGCAGTCACCAAATCCATAGATGAGGGTAAGGTGGTTCACACAGCCTATCTTGACCTCACCAAGGCTTTCGACACCATCCCCCATTCTGGAATTATAGCTAAACTCACTAAACTAGGTATAAATCCCTACGTCACAAGATGGGTTGCCAAATGGCACACTGACAGAACCCACACTGTAAAAGTTGCAGACTCCAAATCTGACCTCAAAGCAGTGACAAGTGGAGTACCACAGGGTTCCGTTCTGGGACCTCTCCTGTTTGGTGTCTACTTCTCTAAAGTACAGGCTAACACAGAAGGCCTCTGGCTCATGAAGTTTGCAGATGACTGCAAACTAGGAACCATAGTCAAGTCCCCAAATGATGTGGACATCCTACAGAAGGGCCTCACTGAGACAGATGCCTGGTGTCAGAGCCACGGCATCAAGCTCAATGCCAAAAACTGCAGTGTCATCCCCTTTGGTAAAAACTCTGTACCCATGAACTACCACATAGGCAGCAATCTACTTAACACCGAATGTGTGATAAGAGACCTTGGGACCCAGGTGGACAGTAGTTTGTCCTTTGATAGTCGCATCACCACAGTAGTCAGGAAGTCCTTCTACGTGGCACACCTCATTATAAAATGGTTCTCATCCAGGAAAAAAAAGAGGTCATTCACCTCCACTCGACACTCATTAGACCCATTATAGAGTACAATGCCCCTTTTGGAATGTACCTCACAAGACATCTGCAGCAGCTGGAAAGGCCACAGAAGTACATCACAAAGAGGATTACTGGCCTCAAACAAATGCCCCACACTGATCGCCTCAAAAAAACTCCAGCTTTACTCCGTAGCACATCACCTACTCTGAGGTGATCTCTGCCTAACATATAAAGCTATGTCAAACCCAGAGCTGTTGGACATGCTACACCTAAAGAAATCCCAATCCCTTTGAACTACATGCTCTAGGGACCTAAACCTTGTCACCACAATAAACAGGACATGCTGGAGGGACAGATTCCTGTTTCTGAGACTTCCCATACTCTGGAACAGGCTACCCATCTATGTTCTTCATTAGCACTCTTCAAGAAAAATCTTGATGAGTGGATGGGAAATAGGAAATATACCCCGGGGATCACTTTTGTGTCTCTGCTCAACAGTGGCACAGGAAAATATCTTTCTTGGGTGGCGTAAGCCAGGGAACCTTGTTGGCTAGGCTTACGTAGGCCCTTGGGCCGATAGCCTAGTACCTACCTATGAACCTTTGAATAACAAGGAAAGTACCTTAGACTGGATTCTCATTAATAGCCATCTCCATATATACAGGGCAGGGACCCTCCTTGATGAGTGATCACTTTCCTACATTTATAATTAGGCATAAGACTGACATTCCTAACCAACCCACCTATAAAACAATAAAGAACAATAAAAACTTCAACCCCACTAACTTCCAAAATGAACTCAGATTATGTGATTGGTCAGTCCTAAAACACCTGCCAATGGAGGAAGCGGAAACGTACTTTAATAGTAAATTTTTAGCCATCCTTGACTGCCATGCACCATCACGTTCTGTTAGAGCTAATACAAAAGCTGTCCCATGGATTTCAAAAGAAACTAGACAGAAAAATTGTACGTAGAAACAAAGTATGGGCCAAGTGGCATGCCACAAAAGCTCCTTTAGATCAACTGAGGAATGACACAAAAAGATCTATTTTGTTAGACAAAAAAAACTTTTACTACCAACTACAGCAGATGCACCAAAACAAGCCTCAAAAGTTCTAGACAGGTATCAATAAACTCCTACACCCAGATCAGGCCATTACTCCTACCCCCTCAGCTACCAACCACAAACATTCCAAATAAGTTGCCAATACCTTTAATAGTCTTTAATAGTTTCTTTACTGAGACCATCCAATCCCTAGCCAACCAGTTATCTCTCGATAGCTCAAATCCAACTACTACTGCACCCAGCTCCCAACCCTACTTTCACCTTCAACCAGTCCCCACATCTGTTGTTAGAACCCTTATTAAAAAAACTTAACCAATCACCCTCTCGACTGATCTCCTACCTACAGAATATCTACAAAAAGCTGTGGATGCCATAGCATACCCCATCTCCATCTTGATTAATAGAACTATATAGGAAACTTCCATCCCCTCTATCTGGAAAATATCCCATATTATCCCTCTCCAGAAAGGTGGCAACTCCATTGAATTATCAAATTATAGACCCATAGCTATTTTATCACCCCTGGCTAAAATTATAGAGAAATGTATCCATCAACAACTGCTGAGCTACCTTATCCAAAACAATCTACTTGCCAACTCTGAGCATGCCTTTAGATCATTTCACAGCACCACCTCTGCCCTCCTATGCTTTTCTGATGTCATAAACAAGAATCACTATAATAACATTCTTTCCTCTGCCCTCTTTATTGATCTCTCTAAAGCCTTTGACATGGTAAACCATCAACTACCCATAAACACACTTAGAACCTTTTCCCTAGATAATCTAGCTATGCAATGATTTCAATCTTGCTTAAATGATAGGCAATGGGCTGTCCTATGGCAGAACAAGTTATCAGCCCTTCTTCCCATTTTCCTTGGTGTTCCCCAGGGCTCCATATTAGGACCTCTCCTATTTTCGATCTTTATTAATGACCTGCATACAGTCATTCCACATGCAACCTGTATCCAATATGCTGACAATTCCACTTTAATTTGCTCAGCCACCTCCCTCTCTGACCTACAGACTCTAACCCAAAATGTTTTTAATACAGTTGAAAACTGGCTCCTTAACCACTGACTCGTATTAAATCCTAAGGAAACAAAGTTACTACTACTCTCTCCAATCCGTAGGTCCTCCTCACTTACCTTTACTGTTAATTCAAACAATGGGACCATCATATCACCTGATTCTTCTACTAAACCATTAGGGGTAATAACCGATAATAACCTTAAGTTTGATATGCATATTAACCAAACTATAAAAGCAGTCAATAAAAAACTTGGCTCACAATACAGGATTAAACCCTTCCTAACCCCACTAGTCGGGACTGTTATTGCCCACACTCATTTACTCTCTACCCTCCTTTATGCCTCCCCCATATTCACAAACTTGAGTAAAAATGACCTTAAACTATCAAGCTCCTATAATAACATTGCTAGATTTGCCACTGGAGCTGCATACAGAACTCACCACTGTTACAACTTGTCATTTAGGGTAGTTTGAATTGCCTAACCAACTTCAGTACAACCAAATTATAATTGCACATAAGATTCTTTACCAACCTGAAAACACATCTATACTCAGTAACCTTATCACGCCCTACAGTAACCTCAATACCCTATGCTCATCCAATAGGCTACTAGTACAAACAGTTAAAACCAACAACTCATCTGGTGACTCCTTGTTTGCCAACTACATTGCCAAAACCTGGCACACACTGCCTATCTATCTTATTGCAGTTTCCTCAATAACCCAATTCAAAAATAACCTTAAACAGTACTTTAAAACACATCGGCTATGTCCCTGTTCTTACCCTGACTAACTCTTATCCTACATTCCTAGGTATAAGTATACTTTTTGCTTCACTTAGACTGATTGCTACTGTTAGTCCAAGAACTGTGTATGCTTTAACATGTCAGAATATATGTCTTGCTAAATGTTCATATTAGTGAAATATTAAGATGAATTTGCTATCTGTATCTATCATGTATATATGTAATAATTTTCTATTTGTATGTTTTGGAGTTTTTCTCCCCAGGCCTCTGCTGAAAATGGATATATATCCAGTCGGACTAGCTCGGTAAACAAATATAAAATAAAATAATTAATTAATTAATTAATTAATTAATTAATTAATTAATTAATTAAATGATGACACAGTGGACATTGAACAGGCTGAGGCCATTGATTAACAGATGACAGCTGGGAGCACTGCAGCTGGTGGATCCAGACAACAACCAGATGTAGGTCATCACTGTAGAAGCAGGTAAGTAGATGTTGGACATGGCCTAGTATCAGTGGGTGCATGCCTCTTGCTGCAGGCAAATGAATGAGCACAACTAAGCCATCGTTCAGACATCCATGCACTTGCCCATGTCACAGATCGTGTAGCACACCAGATACGTGTCATGCATGAAGGACAAGAGTGCAGAAACAGTGAGATTGTGGCTGCATTGGCTACTCAGAATGAGAGTCTGCTAGTTCTGGCATGGTCAGTGGAAAATCTGGACTCTACGGTACTGCAGTAGTGTCATACTACTAACAGGATTCTGCTTTCCATGAGTATGCACAGAATATTGCAATCTGTGACAGGCAGGCCACCTGTTCACAGAACCAGCATTGTCCATTGGGAATCCCTGTCAGTGGTCCAACCTACACAGGTATCAACTGCTGGCACATCTGCTGAAATCCCACCAGTCACAAGGCCTTCAACTCAAAGTCATGATCCTTCATCTGAACATGGTGTCATACCACCATCCATCTGCTCTGTGCAGCAAACAAGGCAGGATGTGTCTGTAAGTGGTCATGGCACAGTGATACATGGTGTGAGATGTCAACAAGGTTGACCAAGACTGTGTTAGACTGTGTTTAACAGTGTAGTACACATAGTTGACTCATATTATTTCAATATTATTGTGCTGTGATATGTGTTTCTGAAATAAAAATGTCTGTATGATGTAGTCTGTGATTTGTTTTTCTCATGTTATGGTATTGTACAGATACATAAGTATAGCACTGATGTGCATTCCTTATTGTTGAACATACAGTGATAAAACAAAATGAGTGCACACACATACCTTTGTCAGCTATGCTCTGAGTCAATGTTTTGATTTTTGACACATTTGCATATGTTCATGTTTGAACAGGTTAGGCTCATGTTATGTGTGAAGCTCAGTGTATACATTAAGTAGCTACCTGCCATTAGATGCAATGCTTGTTGCTGTTGTGGGGCAGCAGCTGAACATCAATGTTTAATCTGTGTACTCATGTACATGTGGCTTGTCATGACACAAATGCCTGGGTCAGATGCTGCCGTGCAATCTGGGCCTGCACTTGTAGTTGCACCCTACTTTGACTACGCCTGTGACTTCTGTCCCCTGTATTTTCCTGCTCCTCTTCTGATAGCTGGGGGATGTCTTCTTCAGATGGATTTCTTGGCTGGATCATGGTATGGACTCATTAGCAACAGCTAAAGAAGATAACCACAGACACCTGCTGGGGGAGTAAAAACACTTTTCATTAAACTGGATATTGTTGATGGGGGTTCCTTCAGTTACTTCCTAGCTAAATTCCAATACTTATCCAGAAGCAGTCCCTCCAGAATTTCACCTTGCTGGAATGCAGCTCTGAGCCCATTTTCCCTCCAAATGGCAGTATCATGGACACTTCCAGGATGTGTTGCCATGATGTTTATCATGCTGCTATCTTCTGCACACACAACTTGGTAGTAGATGGATGGCCATCCTTCCCTGTTTATGCATCACTCTGCTTCTGGATGCACCAGTGTCTTGATAGGTATGTGTGTGCAATTTACTGCACTGAGAACGTGGAGAATGTCTGCGATGATGTAGCACCTTGTGCATTACAGTTCTCTGCTCTGTGGCTGTGAATGGGAAATGTAGGTAGTGATCCACCTTGCTGCATACAGCTGCCAGGAATTTGGCCAGCATACTGCTGGCAGCTGTCTGTGATACTCCCACAGTACTTCCCTGTATCTTTGGAATGTCCCAGATGCGAGTATACACAGGCTGGTACACACTTTGGCTTCAAGGGAGATGAGGTTTCCTCACAGAGTCTGCACAGACTTGGGGGGGGCACAATTGTTACAGTCTGCACCATTTGTCTGTCTAGGTGATATCTGTGGATTATTTGCCGATCTGGCAGTTGGACTAGTTGCAGCCCTGCTCTGACACTAGCTGGCTGCCTTTTGGGATACACAGCCACATTGTCATTTCTGGCTTGCATCACTGCTGCTTGCTTCAGTATATTAAAAGCAGGTTGCATTGTTATATATTTTTTTTCAGTTTTGCTACAGATTTTGCTGTAATACATAGTATTCACCTGAAATCCTTGGGGTCCATAATGTATGCACTACGAATTTCAGAAGTGGAGTCAGCATAGCTGTTTGTCACATTTGAGTTCTTGTGTGTGCACGATGTGTTTTGGAATCCCATTGGCATGCATTGAATCCTGAATTATCCTAACTGAATACTTAAGTAGTCAGTCTGCCTTCAGCATGTCTTCTGGAACCACATCCGCAGTGGGTACACTTGACCCGTCTGGTGTACTGTGCTGTCCATAAATACCTTCTGCAAATTTTATGGAATTCAGCCCAATGTCTGCCAATGTATCCTGCAGTATTTTATTATTAGGCAATTTAGTTGTGGCATTGTGTGAAGTCTGCTCAGAATAAGATTATTTGTAATGAGAGATCCAACAGTAATAAAAACAAAAGCTGCAATGTTAATTTCAGTGATTTCTGCAAAATATTAACCAATGAATTGTCTTTAACATATTCACCTTCAGTGCACTTATGGAAATGTATTTTTTTACTTTTGTTTGCTACCAGTATGTTTTAAAACACATGATAAGAAAACAGTTTTAAACTGCATTGGTCACTTTCAGAAGTATCTTTGTCTTATTAATTTCATTTACTATTATGCTCCTCATGTTTAAATTGAAAGTGATTTTGCAAAAAATTAAGATTGGAGTCTGTTATTTGATTTTTTTTTTGTTTCACCATTTACTTAGGTTTTTTCTGTTATCATGCCAATAAAATGTTGCCATGGCAGGTATTAGGCAATGATTTGAATACACTTGCAAAGCATTATGAATGAGCAAAACAACTTACCACTATAGAGCATCAGCTTTGCACTTATGTTGTGGTTTCACTACTACAGCATCCGTATATCTCAAATGTCCAGATTTTTGCCTAATAATCTTGGTCTCTCGGCTGGAGTGTGGGGAGTGCCTTCTGTGTGGAGTTTGCATGTCCTCCCCATGGTTGGGTGAGCATTCGAAAGACATGCGCAAATGAGCATGCCTTCATTGAAGGTTGAATGTCGAGCTGGCACCTCGGCGTCTGTCAAAATCTACTGCCAATCATTACCATACCAGAGTTCCGCTGTGGTGACTCCTAACCGGGAAAAGCCAAAAGACAACAACAACATTCTTGGTCTGTTTCTTATAAAATATGTGGTTTTCTGGAAAATCATTGAGGATTGAAGTCACTAAATAATGACAGACATTTGAGGTTTAGACTTCATATTCATCAGAAAATTCATGCTACCACACCACCTTTTATTCTAAAATCTTTATAACAGCAATATTTAAAATTCGTCCCTATTTTGGGTCTTTGTCCCTCCATTATTTTTGGCTTTGTTTAGATTTCTTGTGCTAAGAGGTATGTAGGTATGTTATCATTACATAAGGGATTTGTGTAATGGTTAAGTTGTTTTCCTCAAAGTACTGCAAAACATAGGGTTTGATTCTCACCTTTGAAAGGGAACTTGATTAAGCTTATAATAACCCACAACGGCAGATGGGCTAATACTTACCCATGTGCTAATTTCCAATGGGAAGTGTTCCATGAGCCAAGACAAGTTGACAACTTGTCTTGTCATTTGAGGAAGTTAGAAACTAAGACCTTTGGATGTCAGCATGTAAATATAGTAACCTATGCATTCATTTAAGTTTGAGGTATTGTGAGTTAAGTCTTTCAGGATTTCATGGCAGGAATTTTCAGCTCTGAGAAAAAATTCAGTGGGATCTATTCTTGCCCGAAAAATAATATGAAAAACAATGCATTTATCTCATTAAGGATGTATAATCTGGTATTGTATACTGTAACTCCCAATTTTTTTCTTCAATTAATTTGCTTCTGAAAGTGATCATTAGAGTCGATCGGTTTGAAAAATGACTGTATGGCTTTCATTATATATGGCCTGAAGAGAATGGACAGAGTGTAATGTTCTCACTGTTTTTGTACTGATACCTAATTTCAATATCATTGTCAAATTCTGTGAATTATGCATCAGGCACATATGCACAGTATGTAGATGGTACCACTAAAGACTCAGTGGTCATGTTCTAAGTGAATTCTTATACTTAGAATGACCAGTACCATTTTATTAGTCTTATAGACAGGAAATAGACTTATCAATTTTTGATTGTGGCACCAAAACAAACACTCCAAACAAACAAAGTCAGGTAGTCAGATAAAGGCCGGAACACCACCAAACAGTAAAATGTAAAAGAAAAACCTAGAGCTCCGGACACCAAGGCTTAAAACTTTAATAAACTTCAGTAAAAAAGGTAAGTGCTTTCATGGGAAACAAACCCATTTCTTCAGACCATATAAAAAGTTACACAAACCACTCATATATATATATATATATATATATATATATATATATATATATATATATATATATAAATTCAAAAAGATATTCTCCAAAGTAAATAATCTTCCAGTCTAAAAACACAGCCCACTGGAGGAAGGAACTGCCCAGTAAAGATGTGCTGTATCAACGCACCCCTTTAAAAACGTGAGTATTAAAACAGTGGCATGGAAAATTTATCAGAAACAATAATATCGTGAAAAACATACACACCTCTCTGACATTTAAATATTAATGTTTAAGGGGGCGAGACTTAAGAACCTGATTCAAAGATACATGTTCATTCAGCTCTGGAAATACAGTTCCTTTCAAAAGAAGTATCCTTTTAATTTCCTTCTTTCTTTTCAGTGATATTCTTAAAGTCTCCACCCCACAAAATTTTCAGACACTAATTCTAATACAAGAAACTTAAAACTGTGCCTGCTCCTGTTCTGTATAACATGTTGAGCTAATGCACTTGTACCCTTCTGATTACATATGTCCCCCATGTGTTCTAAAATCCTTTCTTTAAACATTCTGTTGGTCTTCTCAATGTAGAAAGCTTCATACATCATGCATTTAGTGTAATATATTAAATTCTTCATCTTACAATTGGCATAAAAATTGAAACTAATTTCTTGCTTAGTTTGTAAGTGTACCAGAGAGGTACATCTCCAAATATATTGACAAGCCTTACATAGTCTACACCAAAATGTCCCACATCTATCTGATGCAACAAAAGGAATCTGTTCAAAATTCTTATAACTGTCACTTCAGCAACAAGTTATTTCTAAATGAAAACAGGGGTTTATCATCTAAAACTCTCCTGAGATCCGAATTAACCAGTAAAAGTAGCCAATATTTCTAAATAGCCTCTCAAGTAATGTTAATATTACATGAATAAGTAAAGAGAAGCCTATTCTCATTAGAAAGTTTACTCGTCTGTTTAGGTACCACAGTACTTCTTCAGCTGAGTCTGAAAAATATGGTCTCCCCACTGTATCTTGAAGAGACCATGCCTCTGCTAGACTTTCGTCTACATCACTTACAGTGTACCCCCGTTCTAAGAAATCCTTCTTCATGTTACTCAAAGTATCTTGCAACTCCACATTATTACTGTGGATTCACATGGCTCTTAAAAACTGTCCCTTAAGGACATTCCTAGTCACATGACCGGGGTGCATACTGGTTTTATGTAATAAAACATTCTTTCTGCATGGTTTTCTATAAATCGCTGTATTAAGTCTTTTACCTTCATTAGTTTTAATATACGTCTAAAAATTCTATAGATTTTTCAGAAACATGATGGCTGAACTTTAGAAACATTGTGGTGCCATAAAGGTAATTTAAAAAAAAACAGTCAAGTCATCTAAACTGTCAGTCCATACAAAAAAAACACATAATTCACAAATCTCCTGTAAAAAGCGAAATACTGTGTATAAGAGCTATGCTGAAAATGTGAACTTGCTCTCAATGAGCTAAAACATGGTTGGCATAGCTATTAGCACAAGCCAACTCTTTGGAGAAAAAAATGCCTTTTCTGCAGACTGTAGAATAGTAGTCAGTGTTGGTCTAGTTTCACAGACTCAGCCATTATTCACATTCTTCTTCTGTGTTACATTGTACTTTTTTTTGTATACAGCACACTGTATCACGCATAAGGTTAGGTTAAACCTGTTGGTAACAATATGGATAAAATGTTACTTACAGGGTCTTTTTTTCTATCCCAGTCTATAGAAACATGTTTTTTGTTTGACAGACATACAGTGCATGAGGAAAAAGAGGCACAGACATGAGAACTAACATTAAATAACACACAGCACTTTACTAAAAAAATAAATAAATAAAGCAAAACAATACACCTCAAGGTTTCATAGTTTCATAGTTTCATCTGGCGGGCATTCTGGGGCAGAGCATTGCTGGAGTGCTTTACATGATTCATGCACCCATGGTGCTTGTAGTTGCGCCTCTCTAGTAGTAGTGACACATGAACCCCATTATTTATTAAACTATACCTCCCTCTGACTCTGAGTGACACTGAGGTCCCTCCCGGGAGTAAACTTGGATCTCCCATCCATGATTTTTTTTCTTGAACACAGTGCAAGGGAGGGCTCTCTCTGTGAAACTGGATTTTGTTCCAGAGTATGGGTAACTAACCTGTTATGTATCTATCCTCCAGCATGTCCTATTCATATTTGTGCAGAGAGGTTTGAAATCTTAGCGTGTGGTTCTGGTGGATTTGGAGAGCAATTTCACATTGACCTGTATGTTAGGCACAAATCAAATCACCACAAAGCAGGCGGTATGCTACTGAATAGAGCTGGATTTTCTTTAATCTTTTAATCCCAGCCTGGAAGATGCATTAGACCTATGATTGGTTGGGTGGGGTGAGGTACTTCTGGTCTTTCCAGTTGCTGCATGTGCCGGGTGAATGGAAAATGGAGCATTAGCATTATATTCCGATGATGGAGGAATAAGAGGGTACAGGTGCTCCTCCTGACCTTGATTGATCTGGATGAGAATTCATGATGAGATGGGAGGGGTAAAAAGAAGTCTTTCTGACCACTTTGGCATGGTTCAAAAGGAGAGGTCACATCGACTTGAGTCCCCAGGTCTCTGATTACATGAGTGATCCTTTTGTCCCGGAAAATGTACAGGGCTTCTTCTGACACCATAAGTTCTGTTAAACATCAGTCCTTAAAAGGGACCTCATATTATTAAATATATTATAATGTTAACCATTAAAAAAGAATATCTTCATATTTGAATAATTTATTACATTAATTGTCATTAATTATTATCATTGTAATTCAAACATTACCATTGAATTAATGTTCAAAGAGGCATACATATGTGAAAAATTTTGTATCAGTGCCCCCTAAAGTTGCCCACAGCAAGCATTACAGTGGAGCTGTTGTTATCTTTACAGAGTGGTTTCCAAAGGAAGCCTCACAAATATAGATAGTATTCTTATATATATAGGTAGTATATTTCATGCTAATCCTGATCAGCAACAAACACATGGCAAATGCACTATAGGCATGCACATACTGAATACAGATCTAAAAAGTGATGCAGCACAACAGATGTAGTATAAGTGGACATACCTTGTTATCAGATAGCTACACTATCTCCCTTTGTAGAGGTAAGCCCATATATATGTCAGCATCTCAGAAAACTACAGACCTGTATGGTAAAGTGGGTAGCGTATTTTCTTTTTTATTACTATCCATCTCTAATAGACCTCATTTGCATGTGTCAGAATTTGGGGGCCTAACAGCACACTACACCAATGTCTGTCAACCACCACTAGGTCCAAAAGTACGTGCCAACATCCACAAATCCTGCAGACAAAGTTGGGGTAGGTGCAGCAATCCTTACAAGGACCCAGGTAAATGGGTTTTCCTTAGTGGTCTGACCATCTGATAGCAGTAGTGGAGAAAAGTAGAGGAGGCATGAAGATGATGTGATGGTGTGAGGTAGGACATTCCTGAAGCTCCAGTGAAGACTAGAGCCACAATCTGTGGCTGACATAGGTGAGCGTGCAAGCCATGAGTGAGTGTCATAACTTTAGCAGGGGACATGAATGGATGTAATGAGAGGTATACTCTTAACAGCTGACACAGATTAAGTAAAATATATTCAGCATGCATGCATGTACACAGAAGATTTAGCAAGTATAATGACTATTATGGTTGTATAAAATTATATGTTATATTTATTACTTGCTGTGCTTCATTTATTTGTATGTGTTTATGTTCATTGGTTCATAGGTAGGTACTAGGCTATCATAGGTTCATAGGTTCATAGGTTCATACTAGGCTATCTGCCCTGGGGCAATTATAAGCCTAGCCCAATTCTGTATGGCTTACGCCACCCCTTGATTTGAGTATACTGTGCCCTTTTTAAGGTTTAGTTTACTGGGCATCTGTCTAATAGTGACACAGGAGTAATCCCTGGGACAAACCTACGATCCCCCATCCACTTATCGAGATCCTTATTGAAGAGATTCAGTGAGGTGCTCTGCCTCACATGAACTGGAATTCTATTCCAGAGCGAAGGGAGCCTCTGGGTTATGAACTTGTCCCTCCAGCAAGTTCTATTTATTTCTGTGCTGAGGTTCAAGTCAGTCGAGCGTGTGGCTCTAAGGGATTTAGATTTACTGAGGTGGAGCATGTCCATTAATTCTGGATTTGACATAGCTTTGTATGTCAGGCATAGATCGCCTCGAAGTAGGCGGTATGCAACTGAGTAGAGCTGGAGTTTTTTTAACCGAGCAGCATATGGCATCTGTTTGAGACCCTTGATCCTCTTGGTGAGATACTTTTGGGGTCTTTCTAATTGCTGCAGGTGTCGGGTAAGGTACATCCCAAAAGGGGCATTGTATTCTATGATGGGCCTGATGAGGGATGAATAAAGGGGCCCGATTACCTCTCTTGATCTAGATGTGAAACCCTTCGTGATGAGGTGGGCTATGTAGAAGGTCTTTCTAACCACTTTGGCAATGTGGTATTCAAAGGAGAGATTGCTATCAACTTGGGTCCCCAGGTCCCTAATAACTTTCTCTGTACTTAATGGGTTTCCGCCTATGTGGTAATTTGTGGGCACATTGTTTTTGCCAAAGGGTATGACTATACATTTTTTGGCATTTAGCTTTAAACCATGGCGCTGGCACCAGTTATCTGTCTCTGTGAGACCTTTTGAAGGATGTTTGTGTCAGCTGGAGAGTTGATTATGGTGCCCAGTTTGCAGTCGTCTGCGAACTTGGTGAGCCATAGTCCTCCAACGTTTGCCTGTACCTCGGAAAAGTATATACCGAACAAGAGTGGTCCCAGGACAGAACCCTGTGGGACACCACTTGTGACCGGTTTCGAGTCTGACATGGCTCCAGCAACTCTCACTCTGTGGGTTCTGTCTTTGAGCCAGTTTGTGACCCATCTTGTGACATAGGGGTTTATATTTAAGCTGGATAGCTTATTTATGATGCCCGAGTGGGGTATTGTGTCAAATGCCTTTGCAAGGTCCAGATAGGCTGTGTGGACTACCTTCCCTTCATCTATGGCTTTGGTGACTGTTTCAAAGAAGTCAACCAGGTTCAAAAGGCAGGATCTGCCCTTGACAAAGCCGAACTGGGTAGGATCTAGTGTCTGTAGGTCCCCAATGTCTTTGTTTATGAGCTCCATGATGATCCTCTCCATAGCCTTGCAGACTAAGCTAGTCAGGCTTATGGGGCAATAGTTTCCAGGGTCCGTAGAGGCTCCACCTTTGTGGAGTGGGACCACTGTTGCTGTACGCCATTCTGTGGGCACATATCCTGTAGTGAGGCTGAGATTGTATAGCTGTTTTATTTGAGGGATTAGTTCCTCTTGTAGTTCATGTAGGACACAACCTGGGATGCCATCTGGTCCCATGGAAGCAGTGTTTTTTGCTTTGGAGAGGGCAGCCTTCACCTGAGCATCTGAGATGTTTGGGAGGCAGCCCTCTGCCGGGATAGATACTTGCTCTTTTGGTGGGGAGGCGGGGGAGAAGTTTGCACTGAACCTGTCTGCCAGGATATTGGCGATGTATGTGGGTTCAGAGTATTTTTTGTCGTTTAGAATCAACTCAGAACAAGTCTGGGAGTTGCATCCCAGGTTTCTAACATAACTGAAAAAAGCCTTATGATTGTCTTTGGTGTCCTGTGCAATTTTTCTCTCGAAGCTGGCCTTGGAGGATTTTATGAGGGATCGTAATTTTTTGCTAGTACTGATCAGAGATGCCTTCCCTATTAGGGATTTTGCTCTATCATGTAGTAGCTTCCTCCTTCTGTTGTACAGTTTATTTATGGCAGGGGTCCACCAGACTGGACGCCTACCTTTGGATGATTGGGTCTTGGTTTTGTTTGGGATAGCATGATCCATGCATTCCTGGAGATGTCCGTAGAATGCATTTATATAGGATTCTGCAGTTTGGGCTGTAGTTTCCACTGGCCCTGGGGCCTTGAAGGATTCCACTTCGGTTTTGAGAAGTGAGAAGTTTGCTTTTGAGAAGTTTTTCACTGTGGTTTTCTGGGCTGGGGGTGGGGTCGGGATGTGGACATCCAGTGAAATTAATTTATGGTCTGATCTTACCAATGAGGGATATACTTCTGGTGTGGAGCATAGAGTCCCCATGTTGGTAATGATCAAGTCTAGTATGTTGTCCCCTCTTGTGGGAGTGGTGACTAGTTGTTCCATAGCATATGAGTTTATAATTTCCAGGAATCTTTGGGCTAAGGTGCTGGGGCTTGAGTAGTGCTTCCAGTCAATGTTCGGGTAGTTGAAGTCGCCCAATATAATGGTGTTCGGAGAGATCTTCATGTTCTCCAATGTTTTCAGGAAAGCCGAATGGGATTCCTGACTTTGAGAGGGTGGTCTGTAGGATGCTATAAACTGAAAAGCAGTCTTGCCCACTGTTAGTTGCACATGGATGTTCTCCGATATTTCGTGCAATGCCACTAACCTGGAGGTGTGTATATCCTTGATAAATATGGAAACTTCCCCTCCTTTTGTGGTTCGGTCCGGGTTTTGGGGCCGAAAAGCATGATATGAGGTATAGCCTGGTAGTGCTGGGCTGCTCTCTGGAGCCTTGAACCAGGTTTCTGTCACTGCACAGATATCGATGTTCTCCATACTGAGGAGAGCTTCGACTGCGTGCATCTTGAGGTTAAGACTTCTGGCGTTTAGGAGCATTACCCTTAGTTTCTTGTTCCTTGTGCTGTCTATGGGGGTGGGTTTGACTTTTGAGCCTTGCCTAAAAAAGGCACTATGGGGGTGGCAAGAGCCTTTGCCAATATCCGAAAGCCCAGTGGTGACCAGGTGCAAGCCGTCCCTAGCGAAGCAACGTGGCTTGTCGAACATGTCATCCCAGGCTGACAGACACTGGATCCCCTTTGAATGACACCAAAGTTTTAGCCAATTGTAAAAATCGATCATTTTGTCTTTGTACTGTGGCATCATTCTAGGTGAGGGTAAGATGCTGCTCAAGGTCAGGGTCATACCAGCCTGGGCTACATGATCAGAGAGTTCCTCTATGTCTCTTTTCATGTAGTCCAGGGAGGTATGTCTCAGGTCATTCACACCAGCATGTACAATGACTGAGTCATATTTGTATTTGCTTTGGAGTGACCTGAGTGCTTGCGTTATGTGTTGGATCCTAGCACCTGACAGGCAGCTCACTGTGACCTTCTCTTTATTCAGCCTGGTGAGCGGGACGTCAGTGTGTCTGACAATAGAGTCACCTATAACAAGTGTATCAGGTGTGTTATTCAGCCTTAAGGGCTGTGGCTGCTTGGCACACTGACTTTGTGGGTTATGTGTTGTGTCTGTTTTGTTTTGAGGTAGCGTTTGCTTGGATGTCTGCTTTGGAGGTCTCTGTTGCTTAGGTAGATTTTTATTTAGAGCCTCTGAGTATGTTTTTGTGTATTTATGTGTTTGGTTCGCTGATGTGGTGGGACTATGTGATACTGGAATTGTGTTGTGTGAGGTTATCTTCTCCTCCTGACTGGTTACACCAGTTTTGAGATGAGAGAGCTCAGCCTCCAGTTTGGCTAAATAGTTGCATCTCTCACATATATTTGAACCTGTTTGGAGGAGGAGAGGGTTGTCCGTGTACATGAGACAGTTGTAACATTGCCTCAGAATTCCCAGATTCACCAGCTGGACTGGAGAGGAAACTATTGACTGACCTTTGGACATGCTAGAGTAATAGGGAAACTGAATTTAAGATGGACCAATAGAGGACAGGGTAATCGTAGAGAGTATAAGAGTAAGTAGTGTTTATGGTTTAATAGTGCTAACTTGTAGGATTACTTAATTGGACCAGTGAAGGGCCTTAGAATGAGAATATGGTGTTTAAATTGAGAGATAGAGCAGTTCTAAGGGAAAAAGTGAAGAGCAGACTTTGTGGAGCCAGGAATAGTTTAAACCCAATTAGGCGGCGCTGCCCGCTGTTGCGCTATGCTCAAAAGCAGCAAAACTGCGCAAAAGAGGGTTTTAAGAGAGGAAGATGAAGGAGTTTTGGAATTGACCCAAAATGGCCAATAAAACTACAGTTTCAAGTCAGTAATCACTCCCACAGGGGCAGGCAGGCTGCTCAATGTTTTTCACTGCCACTGATCAACAGAGTGACTTTCCTTTAGCCCAAGCAAAAAATGGCCTCACAGAAACTTACAAACAGTTCAAGAACAGCAAGCCTGTAACTGAACTTTTTTAAATCTCAGAAAAGTGGGAAAAAAGCAAGATTTTTTTTTGTTTTTTTGTTTTTTCAGAGATAGCAGGGGTTACCAGGTATCAGCAAGTTATAACAGTGCAGTAAATGACCCCACACAAGAGTGCTAGGCCAAAGACAGATAAAATGCAAGTTTTGAGAAAAAAACGATTTTAAAAAAAAGTGCAAACAGGAAATTCAGTAAACAACTCTAGGTTGTGCTCTAAATACAGTTACTAATGCAGAAATCAAATTTAACAAGCCCAAGGGCCTACGTAAGACTAGCCAACAAGGTTCCCTGGCTTATGCCACCCAAGAAAGTTATTTTTCTGCGCCACTGTCGAGCAGAGACACAGAAGTGATCCCCGGGGTGTATTTCCTATTCCCATCCACTCATCAAGATTTTTCTTGAAGAGTGCTAATGAAGAACTTTGCTTGACATAGATGGGTAGCCTGTTCCAGAGTATGGGAAGTCTTTGGGACAGGAATCTATCCCTCCAGCATGTCCTCTTTATTGTGGTGACAAGGTTGAGGTCCCTAGACCGGGTAGCTTGGAGGGATTGGGATTTCTTTAGGTGTAGCATGTCCAACAGCTCTGGGTTTGACATAGCTTTATATGTTAGGCAGAGATCATCTCGTGGTAGGTGATATGCTATGGAGTAAAGCTGAAGTTTTTTGAGATGGTCAGTGTAGGGCATCTGTTTGAGGCCAGTAATCCTCTTTGTGAGGTACTTCTGTGGCCTTTCCAGCTGCTGCAGATGTCTCGTGAAGTACATTCCAAAAGGGGTGTTGTACTCTATAATGGGTCTAATGACTGTCAAGTAGAGGGGAACAATGACCTCTATTCCTGGATGAGAAACCTTTTATGATGAGGTGTGCCCGTAGAAGGACTTCCTGACTACTGTGGCAATGTGACTATCAAAGGACAGACTACTGTCCACCTGGGTCCCAAGGTCTCTTATCACAAATTCGGTGTTAAGTAGACTGCTGTCTATGTAGAAGTTCATGGGTACAGAGTTTTTACCAAAGGGGGTGACAATGCACTTTTTGGCATTGAGCTTGAGACCAAAGCTATGACACCAGGCATTTGTCTCAGTGAGGCCCTTCTGTAGGATTTCCACATCATTTGGGGACTTGACTATGGTTCCTAGTTTGCAGTCATCTGCGAACTTTATTAGCCAGAGGCCTTCTGTGTTAGCCTGTACTTTAGAGAGGTAGATACCAAACAGGAGAAGTCCCAGGACTGAATCCTGTACTTTAGAGAGGTAGATACCAAACAGGAGAAGTCCCAGGACTGAACCCTGTGGTACTCCACTTGTCACTGGTTTGAGGTCAGATTTGGAGTGTGCATCTTTTATAGTGTGGGTTCTGTCAGTGAGCCAGTTGGCAACCCATCTTGTGACATAGGGATTTATACCTAGTTTAGTGAGTTTAGCTATAATTTGAGAATGGGGGATGGTGTCAAAAGCCTTGGCAAGGTCAAGATAGGCTGTGTGAACCACCTTACCCTCATCTAAGGCTTTGGTGACTGCCTCAAAGAAGTCGATCAGCTTCAGGGGGCATGATCTGCCTTTCACAAATCCGAACTGGGTGGGATCCAGAGTTTGGAGGTTACCAATGTCTTTGTTTATGAGTTCCATGATGATATGTTCCATGGCATTGCAGACCAGGCTCGTCAAACTAATAGGGCGATAGTTCTTGGGATCAGTGGTGGCTCTCCCTTTGTGGAGTGGGATAACTGTTGCTGTACACCATTCAGTGGGCACAAAGCCTGATGTGAGGCTATGACTGAACATGGTGCTTAGGTGGGGAGCCAGTTTGTTCTGAAGTTCATGTAAAATGCCACCTGGGATGTTGTCCGGTTCCATGGATGCTGTATTTTTGGCTTTTGCCTGCATAGTTGTGATTACAGGGACTCTGCATTCTCCCTGTTTAGATATGGACCCTTTAGGGGATGATAAAGTTAGCACTGAGCCTATCTGCCAGGATGTTGGCAATATCAGTTGGGTCTGTAATTTTCATGCTGTTGTGCTGTAACTCAGAGCAGATCTGGGTGTTGCCATTGAGAATGCTTTGTGGTTGTCCTTAGAATCAGTGGTGATTTTGTTTTCGTAGCTAGCTTTGGAGGATCTTATAAGGGATCTCAGCTTCTTACTGAGGCTGACCAGGAAGCTCTTCCACTCATGGGATGTTACTCTCATTTGCAACAATTTCTTCCTTCTGTTGTACAGTTTGTTTATGGCAGGGGACCACCAGATTGGCTTCCTTTTGTTGGAGGACAGTGTCTTGGTTCTGTTTGGGATAGCACAATCCATGCACTCGTGTAAGTGCTTATAGAGTGCATTTGTGTAGGATTCAGCAGTCATAACTGTATTGTCTATCTGCATGGATGCCATGAAGTTCACCACTTCTGTCTTAAGAAGCATGAAGTTGGCTTTGGAGAAATTTTTTACAGTGGTTTCCTTAATGGGGGGTGGGGGCGGGATGTGAATATCAAGGGTGATTAGCTTATGGTCGAATCAGATCAACAAGGAGTTAACTTCAGGTGTGGAACACCAGTCACCCATGTTGGTAATGACTAGGTCTGGGATATTCTTGCCCCTGGTAGTGATGTGGATAAGTTGATCCAGGGCATTGGAGTTTATGAATTCCAGAAAGTGTTGTGTGAAGGAGTTGGTACATGAGTAGTTTTCCCAGTTAATGGTGAGATAGTTGAAATCGCCCATTATTAGGGTGTTTGGTTGAATCCTAATATTTTCCAGTACATCAAGAAAAGAGGAGTGGGAATCTTGGGGCATGGTGGGGGATCTGTAGCAAGCTACAATTTGGATTGCAGTTTTGCCCAGAGTTAGTTGCACTTGGATAACCTCGGATGCATTATGCTGAGCAACTAGCCTGGAGGTGTGGATATCCTTAATGAATATGGACACACCTCCGCCTTTGGTGTTCCTGTCCAGGTTACTTGGCCGAAAAGTGTGGTATGAGTTATAGCCTGGTAGTGCAGGGGTGCTCTCTGGAGCCTTGAGCCAGGTCTCAGTCACTGCACAGATATCAATGTTCTCCATTTTAAGGAGTGCATCGAGTGAGTGCATTTTGAGATTTAGACTTCTAGCATTGAGTAGCATTACCCTCAGTTTTTGCTTGCCTGTTCCTGTTATGGTGGTGAATTTGTCATTTGTATCTTGCCTAGAAAAGGCACTATAGGGGCGGCAAGCACCTTAGCCAGTATCCAGAATCCCAGAGGTGACAGTTGCAGGCCATTTCTGGCAAAGCATCGTGGCCTGTCAACCATGTCATCCCAATCAGACAGATACTGGATCCTCCTAGAATGACACCAGAAGCTCAGCCAATTGTTCAAGTCAATTATTTTGTACTTGTACTGTTATTGTATTGCTTGTGGATAATGTCTGCATGTTTTAAAAAGGCAATAAATTATAATATAAAGTTGCTGCACTTAGTCGTTTAGTGTGATTTAAATGTCATTATCAAACTTGATTTAAATAGCCAACATAATACATCCTTATTTTCTAATAAATTTGGTCACAACTTGAAAGTACCTCAACCCATAATATAAAATGACTAAATTCACACTTAAAGATGTGTGGTCTAAAAATTCAGAACAATAAAAAATCTATCCTCATCTTGAGCTTTTAAAAACATATAGCCTTTAGAAGCTCTAAGTTATCAGTAAATCCTTTATATGTCAATAAATAGCTTTTTCATGTGACCAGTCTTCTTATACTTATGCCAAAATGCAAAGTTTTAAATCACTCCTCCAAGATTATTTTAAAAAAAGGAACCATTAAATTCCTTATATATGCTTTTGTAAGTATAGTGTCATGTAGGTATAATTACTATGAATTCTCATATTTTCAGTTTATAATCAACATCAGCAATAATCTCCACCACCCTTGAGTAACTGTATATGTTTTTAACATTTTACCAAAAGGAATCATTAACACTCAAACATAACTCAGGCCACATAGACCAAAAGTCTGGTTCCACTAAAAATTTTGCATGCCCTTCTTTTTTCAGGAGCACTCACATTCTTGACAGCATGTAATAAGGGCACATCTGCATGATGTTGTTGTAACCACACCATATTACTCGATCAGTGAACAGTGAAGTTAAACTGTTAACATTCAGGGTTAATATTTTCATTATTTAAATGTGTCTGTTTTCCTTTAAGCTTATACTTTCTTTTAGGTTTCAGAAAAAAGGCATTAGATTCCAGCATTCCTGAATATCTAGCCTCAAAAAACAAGATGAAAGTGCTTATGAGAGCAAAGCGCCAACAATATATCACCAAAAAAGCACCTCAAAGCCCAAAACGAGTGGTACAAACTAAATAAATTTAATATTCACACGAATCCACAACAACTACAGTGCACAAAATGTTTAACTGTTTCACCACGTTTTTCATTCCAAATGGAACATCATCAGATGCAAAACAGTTAATAATAAATTAAATATTTAAATACTCCACTTAAAATCAAATAAACCAATCAATTTCATTTTATACAGTTGCTAATAAATATTCATGAAGACATGCTAACATACAAATGAATATTCATGAAAAAATGCTCCCATAAGATAAATTCATAAATTCTAATTCCAATATAAATAAAATAATATATTGTATGACCAACTAAAATAAGTTAATAAACCTATTACACCTAGTAAAAAAAAAAAAAATCAACCCTAAAGCTACATATATGTATATGGAATCCATATGAAATGAATTGGTTTATTTGATTTTAAATGGAGTATTTAAAGATTTAATTGATGTTATTAACTGTTTTGCATCTGATTGTGTTCCATTTGGAATGAAAAACGTGGTGAAGCAGTTAAGCATTTTGTGCACTGTAGTTGTGTATTCATGTGAATATTAAATTTATTTAGTTTATACCACTCATTTTGGGCTTTGCTGGGCTTTTTTGGTGATATATCGTTGGAGCTTTGCTCTCATAAGCACATTCATCTTGTTTTTTTAAGCTGTTAACTGTTTGAGATGGCGGAGCCGGATATGAGTGGGCGGATGTGTTTGGAACACAAAGAAGAGGTTGCCGAGCTGAAAAGCGCTGTGGGCGAGCTTGCCCAACTTGTTAAACGGCTGAATAATAGTGTTTCCCAGCTTCTAACTGTGGGAACAAAGTCTACACCTCCTAGTAATCAGGAGATGGATGCCTTGGTGGTGTTTAATGAACGTAACTTGCACAACAGTGGGTGTGGCTTGAAACAGGAAGAAAATGGAGTTGAAGATGAGACAGCGCCCTTGGCTTGCTTTCCAGAAATTTTTAGGACTTTGAACAGTAAAGAAGCTGGTGTGGACACTAATGTACAACATTCTTTGGGAGTGAAACCCAAAGAGAAAAGAACTGTTGACCACAGTTCTAATTCATGTGATGCTAATCTTTTAAAAGGCAATGGTCTCGCTAATGTTGCTAACAGAGATTTTAAATGGCAGGAATAGCTGCGAAGTTTAATGATAGGCATCCTGACAAAAATGTGGTTGAACATGTTTTTACATATAATGAAAATGTGAATTATATTTATGATTTGATGCTTAAATACAAAACTATTTATTTGTCTCTCACTAGAAATTTTCCCTAAAGGACTCAGAGTATATAAGTATCCAAATAATGTTAGAGAAGAGAGGTATGAAGAATTAATAACTATTTTCAACAGCTGTGGTGTTTCAATTATGAAAGTTATTATTAGGGACAATGAAATAGAAATGGATAAATTGTTTAATCAAATTGAGGAGATTAATGAAAAAAAAAAAACTACAGATTTAATGTTTACAGAGGAGAACGTGAGAGAGAAATATTATAATATTAAAAAAAGTATAGATGACAAATGTGTTCTTACTTCTAGATGTAAGAACAAGAAAATTGAGAGAGACCTTAAAGAATATAAAAAAAACAGGTGCTATCCAAGGGGTAGGTGGGTAAAGATTTTCCTGTGGAATACCACAACAATGAACAGGTAGAGTATAACAGGCAGGATATATATGTTAGCAAATTTGGGGACAATAGTTTGAATAATGAGACAGAGGATAGGAGTTTTAATAGAAATAATAGCAAAAATTATAATAATAATAATTTTTGTAACAATAAAGATTTTAATTCAGACATTAATAACCCTTTAGAATTTCCCTACCTGAGGAGATCAGAAGGAATACGGAACAAAACAATGGTGCAATACCAGTACAGGGATGGGAGATAAGGAGCTGTGAAATGCAGGTAGGCTGTAGAGACAATGAGAATATACAACATTATGGATATTTTAGTACTTATCATGATTTTAATATTTTCAACTATAGTGGCCTGGATATAGACAAAAGGTATTTTCATCTTTTTATTAAAGGACTTAAATTTGCTCCAAAAAATGCTGATATTAGTAAAGTATTGATTGATTTAATGATTTTTATAAGGGAATAGAACTTTGAATTGTTATATGATGTTAATAGAAGTAATAATGGAGTTGGGACTGAACTTAGGGGAAAAAAAAGTACCTATAATCCAATTATACATCCACAGCTTAAGAATTTTGAGAAAGTAGTGGAAACGGAACTTAGAAACAAACTTGGTAAAAATAGAACCTGTCCCAATTTGACCAAGCAGGAGAGTCAATTGTTGAGAGAATTAAGTGAGAATAAAACATTAGGGTGATGAGACCAGATATAGGTCGGGGTATGGTGATTATGGACCACGTTATATATGTGGCCAAAACAGAAAGCATTTTAGGGGATGAAGAGAGGTACAATCGAGCATCACTTAATGAAATTAACATAGCTTATTCTAAAGTTGATTATACATTAAGATAATTACTTCATGATGGTGTAATTGACCAACCCACCTTTAATTTTCTCTTTACAGAGAAACCTCTGATTCCTAATATTTTTGGATTAGTGAAAGTGCATAAAAGTATTAGTGACCCTCTGTTGATGCCAATAGTTTCTGCTAATGGCTCTATGACCCATTCTTTAGCTAAGTTTGTGTATTTGAAAATTAAAGAAGTGTGGATGGAACAAGAAGGATTTCTAAAAGATTCTTGGGATTTTCTAAGGAATATTAATCCTGATGGTTTTAAACACAATATTACTTTTCTTACTGTGGACATTATAGATTTGTTCTCAGTTATTCCCAAGTAGGTATGGAGTGGTTCTTGGAGGCATTGTTAGAGGTTAAAATATTTAATTGGAAAGAAATTAGGGTTATTATGGAACTATTGGAGTTAATACTTAATTATGGAAGTTTTGAGGGGGAATTTTTCACACAGATTAAGGGCATGGCTATGGGGGCATGTTGTGCCCCCAGCTATGCCAACATTGTATTAAATATTTGGGAGAAAAAAAAATCTCCTGAACTCTAGTTTTAAGGATTGTTGGTGCGTTTATAAAAGGTACCTTAATGACCTATGTTTCTTTTGAGTTGAGAGTGATGAAAAATTAACTGAGTTTATTCAGTACATTAATGGAACTACAGAATTTCTACAGTTTACCTATAATATTACAAAGGAAGAATTAAATTACTTAGATGTTACCCTTTATAAAGATTACAGTAATAAGGTACTTGGGTCCAGAGTATATAGGAAACCAACTTTTTTCTAACTCCTACCTATATTTTACAAGTTCTCATCCATATAAACAAAAAATAAATTTAATAAAGGGCAGTTTATAAGAATATCTAGGATGACCACGAAGAATGAAGATTTTGAAAAAAGAATGTATAAATTTAAAGAGAATGTTTTTGCAGAGAAAATATCCTGAAAAAATAATAGAAGATGTTATGAGGGAAGTAATGGATGGAAGGATGAATAGGTTTAGCCCTATTTTAGGGGTGAAACAGTGTTAGAGGTTAAATACACAAGCAGTTTTAGATAAAGAGTATAAAGATAGGTATAAAGGGGCTTTTATTTTAGATTTTAACAGTGACTCAGGTCTGATTAGGGAAATTATTAAAACAAACTGGAACTTGTTTTTCAATTTTTCTGATCTTACTAAGATATTTCAGCAACAGGTTATCTTTACCTATAGAAAAGATAGAAATATTAAAGACATCCTGGAAAAGAATAATAGATATAGGAAAGAAAATGGTGCGAAAAATGGGACTTTCAAATGTGGTAAATGTGCGCAATGTTGCCATTTATACAATGGGGAAAATTTATACCTGGTGGGCAGGAATAGATTGCTGACCAGTAAACATTTTGTGAATTGTGAAACTAAAGGAATAATATATTTAGCTATATGTGCGAAATGCCCCTCCTTTTATGTTGGTAAAATGGAGATGGCATTAAAAAGAAGGCTATATGAACACATATATGATATTCGTAGGTCAGATGGTATTGATCTATACAAGCATATTAAAGCCTGTAAGGAAGCTGTTTTTAAGTTTTTTTGCATTAGAATATATCCCCTATGATATAAGGGGAGGAGACTGGGAAAATAAAATAGAGGTCCAGGAATTGTACTGGCAGCTGGTACTTGATGCCTGCAGTTCCCCAGGTTTGAATGAGAATGTATGCCTAATGCCCATTTTAAAACTTAGATCAGCAAAGGTATGATACCTATTTATTGATCTTAAGGGGTTTAAAAACATGATGAAATGGAGAAAATATATAAATATTTATGCCTTGGGCAAATGTATTTTATTTATTTTTTATGTCTTTATTTTGTTATGTCTCTACTTAATGTATTTCACAGTATGTATATATATATATATATATATATATATATATATATATATATATATATGTGTGTGTGTGTGTGTGTGTGTGTGTGTGTGTGTGTGTGTGTGTGTGTGTGTGTTTAAATTTGATGGTCTGATTTTAATATGTACACAATTGTTTTTATAAATTATTGAAAATAGGAAATGGTTTGCACAGTAACATTTTTATTATTTGTGATATTTATTGCTTGAAAGAGTTGTGGTTTTTAGATTCCTCTGTCTAGCCTGTTTTAGGAGTATATTAGTATTAATTTTAGCCACTAAATGGCAGTATTGTCATTAAAATTGCAATAGTAGGGATTTAGCCATGTGTTTTTATATATATTTATTTATGTGTATTTTTATATGTAGCTGTAGGGTTGATTTTTTACTAGGTGTAATAAGCTTATTAACTTATTTTAGTTGGTCATACAATATATTATTTTATTTATATTGGTATTGGAATTTATGAATTTATCTTATGGGAGCATTTTTTCATGAATATTCATTAGTATGACAGCATGTCTTCATGAACATTTATTAGCAACTGTGTAAAATGAAATGGATTGGTTTATTTGATTTTAAATGGAGTATTTAGTGACTTAATTGATGTTATTAACTGTTTTGCATCTGATGAAGTTTCATTTGGAACGAAAAATGCAGTGAAGCAGTTAAGTGTTTTGTGCATTGCAGTTGTTGTGGATCTGTGTGAATATAAAATTTATTTAGTTTGCACCACTTGTTTTGGGCTTTGAAGTGATTTTCTGGTGATATATTCCTGAATATCTTCCTTTAGTGGGCTACATTCCAAAACCTTAATGTAGCAGGAGAGGGTGACTTCTATCATCTTACTCCTGCTATCCAGAAAAATAAAATCCAAACTATCCTTGGCATGATATCGTCCTCAAGGGTTGGATTCTTTCCTTACAATATCTAACAATACAGTGTTTTTGAAGTGAATGGGGGACCCACTGTGTGTAGACAAGATAATGAGATTCACTAACATTCTATGTTAATGAACTTCATTACTTAGGCTGAGCATAGTGCTGAAGCTGGCAGATGACTGCAAGTTCATTCAAGGGCTGCCAAGTTCATTCAAAGTCGGCAAGTACAGCATCTCATTCTGTACATCAGATCTGGTATTATAGACAGGGTGCTTGTTTGCAGTACTGGGTCTGACATATAGGTGGACCTGAATGACAATTATTCTGTCCTGCATAAGGGTTTCACCTGAAGGGTGTCATACCTGCATTAAACATAAATGAGAAGATGATACCACTAGCGCCTCTTAAAATTCACTCCGTTTTTAACAAAGCACTAAGTATACCTTCCCCAGAAGAGTTTGGTGGACAGCTCACATTACATACAGCTGTTCTTGTGTATGGTTCCAGGTACACTTCAAAAACCTTCAGTATGGTTCCACCTGAGTATGGAACTAAGTATTGAAGGCAGTCTGACTTCTTGGCAGTATCTAGTTTCACATACAGAAGGAGCTTCTGCTTTAATAAGAAACCCATTCGTTTTAATTGGCTTTGCCACTCACTCAGCCGCATACACAATGCAGAATTATGTTTAAGGTGGTGAGCCCAAGGCTCTTTTGGAATTATGTGGAGGACTGTGACAGTCTCCATTAACATACACTGAATGGGGATTGGTGGAGTCCTATGCTTTGTACTCTGTAATGGTGTAACTTCTCAGTTTGGCATGTCAGTTCATTCTCAAGACGTTTTGGAATCTAGGTCAGTATCTTCTCTTACAGATGCAGATGATACTGAAAATCTTTTCTGTTGATGAATGATCTACCCAGAAGAACCCACCTCTTACTTAGGATTGAAGACAAGCCCATGTAAGACACCTCTGTATCAAAAAATGTAAGAAAATATTAGTATCATTGTCTTGAGTTAATGACAGAACAGGTTTGTTAATTGGTATACTCTTCCTTGACCTGCCCAACCAAAACTGATTCCTGAAACAGTTTGAAAACTACCTGCAACATATTTCCTTATCGTGACCAGTTTCAACACATTCAACACAAACCTATTGTAGACAGATCCTTTTGAAGTCTTAATCCCTCACAGAAAATATTTTTCAGGTGAACTGCATACATTTTTACACCTCTGTCTGGTTCAACAGAAATTTGATTAGGAATGTATACTGAATGGACATCATGTATGTAAAGTGCAGTAATCCGTCCCACATCCCTATTCTGATGTCCCAGTCTGTCCAAAATTTTAGTTAGCAGTTACAAAGCAGAGCAGCAGTTCTTAACTTCACATTTATTACTGTTTTCATCTGTAAACATGTCTCATTCTGAACCACATTTACTTTTTACTAGCAATTAAGATGCACATTATAAACATTACATTTTAACCAAGGAGCCTCAGATTGTTTCTTACTGAAAGCTGTCCAAACCATATTGGCAGTCTTGTCAGTCTCAAAATAAATACCATACAATAGACCTGATGAAATCTGATCTAAAGTATAAACAGTTGAATACCTCTAATGGAGTAATCTCATTTTGCCAAAAATCATACATGGCTGTGGTGGCCCCACTGAAATCAATTGAAAACGTCCAAGGAAAAAACTGTGTTTCAGTGACCCATGTGCATTATTTTCTCTCATCTCCTCTCAAAAACTTCCAAGAAAGTGGTGTGTGCCTGCACATCTGATATCACTTGCTTCATGATCATGGTCTGAAACATACAAAGATCCTTCCATGTCTGGACTAGTTTACATAATTATGATTCACTGCATAATGGCATAGAGCTACCCTGCAACTCCATCAATTGCAAAATGAGCTCTAAGTCACTTGGAAAAGCTTCTATTTCAACAAAATGAAATGATTCTCATATTTTGACTAAAACTATAGGCCTCATTTTTCAGACAATGCTGTAGAGGGAGAAGGGACATAATCCAAAGCCAGCATCAGCTGTATAGATAAATGTCTTCTATTAACATAATAACTTATATGTGTTTACTCTCTCCCAAAGTTCTCATCATGATCACTTCATCTCCCTATCACTGTTCTGCAGCTACATCCTGCTGCACAGCAAGAAGTGACTAGGGGACTTTTCTCAATGGCCTGTCCAGACTGTGTCCAGATACTATGCCAGTATGTATACCATCTAGATAAGCTCATAAAACAGACAGACAGACATACACACACCACACGCACACACACACACAAACACACACACACACACACACACACACACACACACACACACACACACACACACACACACATGCGCATGCACACACACACACACACACACACACACACACACACACACACACACACACACACACACACACACACACACACACACCAAAAGTAAAAATCAAATTAACAGACAAAAATCACAAATACTAAAAGCCTTTAACAAAAGAAAAAAAATCCATTATACAAATGAAAGAATAACATGCACAACTAGCAAATACATTTGAATAACAATATTGAGAAAGAACCACTATAACATACAAAGTAGCGAATACATTTGAAAAACAATATTGAGAAAGAATCATCTATAGCCAACGTGCCAAGTACTGAAAGGAACAGCATACACAATATGACTGCACACCGCTGGGCAACACACCCATTTGATACCTCTCCCCCATTTATAAGACATGGGCTGGTTGAGATTGTTTGATAACATCTTATAAACTCTAAAAGAAAAACTTGTTAATGGTTTAGAAACTGTCATTAAATGACTGTGATCACTTATAGATAAGAGATATAGAAGTTGCAGAGTTCCACGACAGGTTTACCTTTTATTGTATGATAAAAAAGAAGTGAGCGCTTTCACGATCTACCCAGATCGCTTCTTTAGACTGTAATACAGTCTGAAGAAGTGATCTGGGTAGATCGTGAAAGCGCTCACTTCTTTTTTACCATACAATAAAAGGTAAACCTGTAGTGGAACTCAGTCTGAAAAAGCGATCTGGGTAGATCGTGAAAGCGCTCACTTCTTTTTTATCATACAATAAAAGGTAAACCTGTCGCGGAACTCTGCAACTTCTTTATCTCTTAATTTTGGTATTTTCGTGTTGTTGTCAGAGTGAACTCGGTGCTCAGTCCATTTTTTACATCACTTCTAGATAGCTTGCAATCTGTTTGTGAAACTAATCTGCTTTTAAGGTAAACAGCTTGCAACCTACCTTTAAAAACAGACAGAAATAAAAGGCTGCTATCGTCATTCCTTTTATCAACCTGCTTCTCTAGTTTTCTGCTTATCTTTCTGTGCTTCTTTGTTTCTTTATAAATATCTTAATATGATTTACTCTGAATAACTGTGCAGAATTATAATATATTTTTCTGTGTTAACTGGATAAGTGGGTTGACCCTAGATTTTTAAGTGCCTGCCATCATTCATTGGATATTCTCACGGTAATTTAAAGCACTGTGATACAAGGTATAAAAAAGTTTATTTATTTATTTACATTTGTTAACCGGGTAGTGTCTGACTGGGTTGAAGAAACCCGTTTTCAGAGGAGACACGGGAAGAAAAGCTCCACAAGAGTACAAATTAGTTAAAGTACAATTATTTAAGAACAAATAAAGCAAAATGTTACAAGTTTAACACAAGGAATACAGGCCATAGCAAAACTTTTAGATAGAAAGATAATAAGTGAGGTAAAAAAGTTATATAACATATACAATATCTCAAGACAATTCAGAAATTTGGAAGTTATGCAAAAGTATACAATGTCCATAAGAAAGATCAGAGAAATAATACGCAAGTGATGCAAGAAATGAGCAGTTATAGGAATCTTACACCAGAGATGAGCAGTAATAGTGAGAGAGTCTAGCCAAGACTAATACAGGGGCAAAGCTAGTTAGTATTTATATAACCTATAGGACTAAGACAGAATATATGTGTGTGAATGAGAGGAAGGACAGAGGAATGGTGAGGATGCAGGGAGTAGAGGTGGCAACGGTGAATGAGTTTAAGTACTTGGGATCAACAGTTCAGAGTAATGGTGAGTGTGGAAGAGAGGTGAAGAAGAGAGTACAGGCAGGATGGAGTGGGTGGAGAAGAGTGTCAGGAGTGATTTGTGACAGACAAGTACCAGTAAGAGTGAAAGGGAAGGTCTACAAGAGGGTAGTGAGACCAGCTATGTTATATGGGTTGGAGACAGTGGCATTGACAAAAAGGCAGGAGTCAGAGCTTGGCGTGGCAGAGTTGAAGATGTTAAGATTTGCACTGGGTGTGATGAGGATGGACAGGATTAGGAATAAGTATATTAGAGGGTCAGCCCAGGTTGGAAGGTTTGGAGACAAAGCCAGAGAGGCAAGATTACGTTGGTTTGGACATGTGCTGAGGAGGGATGCAGAGTATATTGGGAAACATATGCTAAGGATGAAGCTGCCAGGTAACAGGAAAAGAGGAAGGCCTAAGATAAGGTTTATGGATGTGGTGAGAGAGGATATGCAGGTGGTTGGTGTGACAGAGCAAGATGCAGAGGACAGGAGGAAATGGAAACAGTTGATCTGCTGTGGCAACCCCTAACGGGAGCATCCGAAAGAAGAAGAAGAAGAAGATCAGGGTAGTTTTAAATGTGGGCAGTTTGGGATTTTTTTTTTGGATGTACTGAGGTAGATTGTTCCAGTCCTTGACTATTTTATCGGACTAGAGGGACTATAAAAAGGTATACTTCATGCTCTACAATAAAATATTCTAGTACAGGCCATAACACAGAAATGGATGGAAAAAGTACTGATTACTTTGGATCATGGTACTCAGAACATGGATGCATATGCAACAAAAGGACTCATGATATTGTATGGAATATGCAGGGGGATACATTTATTTTGAATTGAGAAGTTACTATTTTGTTTCCATTTTGTGTGACTAGCAACTATTCCGCATACCAGTCTATGTTATCATTTGCAATACCAATTTAGGTAACATACATAAAAATTTATAGAAGTAGTCAACTGGTTATAATCACATATTCTTGGCACTGACATTTGGTGGAAGACTGACAAACGTAAAACAAATGAATATTACAGTGTTATACATGAATGTTTAAAAATAACTCTAGAATATGAAGTCTTCATGCAGAACTTTCAACAAAATCATTCACCTGAGAAAGACTGCAAAATAACTGTCAAAACATTACTTTTATTACTTGATGCCATGTAAGACAGAACTACACTCAATGCCACCGATAACTCTTCAACCTGACAAAAAAATGACAGACTGCAAATAACTTCTGAAAAAGTGTAAAATGTCAAAGTTTCAGAAGAGAAAATAACAAGTCCTTACAGATGTGTCCTTAATAGAACTACAAAAATAACTATTTTATAATTTACATCATCAGTAAACATCACACATGCCTGCTTTTATTCATGTATGCAGACATAAACACTTTTATGAGCCTGTTTGCAGCTGTTTAATAAATAATGCTTTCATAAACATATTGCTCTAAATATTACTATTTGTACTATAAAATGTAATTTATAATATTATTGTATTTTTAAATATGGCTACAGAGATGTAAATATCAAATAAGGACTGCACAATTATTCTAAAATCAGAGAAGTAATGCTGTGTAACTAGAAGCTGTACAAGTAAAACTCTTGGGTGGCATCAAAAATAGCACAATAAAATATAGGGAAATGTCATTTATTATGCAAACAGACTGCTGACAAAACTAAACTCCATGAAATATACTACCAGGAACACATTTGTAGAAGTATATTTTACTGTTGATCATTACCATGATTTTACCTAATTATTCACACTGCACTTAATACAAACTTCTTGAGTAATTGCTGATGGCAATCCAGATTTTCAAAAATGTATTTGGAAAGATTTTTTCTGCAAAAGAAGTAGACCATAGACAAAGAACACTCACCCAGCCATAAATATTCACTGAAGAGTCATATATGAATACATTTAAAAACATATCCCTCATTCTAAATGCATTTTGTAAAGCATGGATTTTAAACAAAGAACAAAACAATAAATAAATAAAATAAACATCAAACATTTTTATGATCTCTTCATTGAATCATTCATAGATTCATAGACTGTTAATAGGCTAATGACCCATGGGGCCTTTCTAAGTCTAGCCTAGTTTTCCTGAAAGAATTATGATGTCCTACATGCAAATAGGACAATGAGGGCCAGGCATTTATAAGCTACCTCTGTAGATAAGGGACATGGGTGCCAAGCCCAGTGTAAATTTCCTCTTACTCATCCAGTTGTCTAGGTCGTGCTCAAACTGGGTAATAGATGAAGTCAGCTTCACATGGATTGGAAGCCTGTTCCATAGTAGGGACAGTCTCTGGGACACATATGTTGTTTCTCTAGCATGTTTTGTTTAATACAATTCAGGTCCCCTGACCTTGTATTTCTGGTACTTTTTGACTTATGAATATGTAGGGATTCATAAGTGAGGGGTTTACTGATCTCGTGTAAGCCAGGCATAGATCATCCTTCAGCACTCTATAGGAGACTGAGTAGAGGCGAAGGGTTTTAAGGCATTCTGCATAAGGCAGGTTTGTTATGCCTTGTATTCTTTTTGCAAGGAGCCTTTGAGGTCATTCTAGTTGCTGCAAATACCTGGTGAGGTACATACCAAAGGACATATTGTCCTCTATTATTAGTCTGATAAGGGTGGAATTCAGTGGGTTATTGACCTTTTTTGATCTAGATGCTATGCCCTTACTTATAAGTTGTGCAACATAAAAGGATTTCCTCATCACTGTGGTCACATGGTGGTCGAAGTTAAGGCTATTGTCTGTGTGTGTGTACCCAGATCCCTGACCACTGTTAACTCTTAGAGTTGTATTATCAACATGGTAATTAGCCGGGATAGTTGATTTCCCACAGGGTACAATTGTGCATTTCGTAGCAGTGAGTTTAAGACCATGGCTTTGGCACCATTTATTAGTCAGAGATAGACCTTCTAGAAGAATGTTAGTGTATACAGGGGAGTTGTTGATAACCCCCAGCTTGCAATCATCTGCACAGTTAGTCAGCCATACACCTTCAGCATTTGCTTCAATGTCCAGAGAAATCGATACCAATAAGGGCCCGATACCAAGCCCTGGGGGACTCTGCTAGTGACTGGCCTCTTGGTGGAGGTGGCCTTACCTATTTTGACCTCCTGGGTCCTATCAGTGAGCCAGTTGGCAATCGAGTGGGTGATAAAAGGATTTATAACTAAATTATTGAGCTTGCCTATAATGCCCAAGTGAGGTATTGTATCAAAAGCCTTGGCCATGTTGAGGTAAGCTGTGTACACATTCTTACCTTCATCCACTGCTTTGGTGACACTCTCAAAAATACACCAGATTTAATGGCATGACATTTCTTTAACAAGGCAAAATTGTGATGGGTCCAGTATTTGCAGGTTACCTATGTCCTCATTTATCATGTCCATGATGATTCTTTCCATGGGCTTAAATATGAGGCTGGTAAGACTTATGGGCCTATAGTTACCCGTATCAGTGGTTGGACTTTCTTTATGCAGGGAATGAATATAGCTACCTTCCATTTCTTGGGCACAAAAGCTGACTGAAGGCTCCAGCTGAAAAGTGATTCAAGTGTACCATGGAGGGCATGTTTCATGCCATTTATTAAACATCTTGAAATGTTATTGAGGCCTTTTGATGCAGTGTTTTTGGCCATGGAAAGTACATTAATGACCTCTTATCTAATAATGGTTGGGGGGATTGTGTTATTTGGTATGTTCTTTGGTCTATCAGGGAGTGGGGGGAGAAATTTGAGCTGAACCTATTGGCCAAATGGTTGGCAGTGGCCTCCAGTTCGGCGTGAATGATGTCATTTACAATAAGTTCTGTGCATTGCTGTCTACTCCCTATGAGGTTACGAACATAGCTGTAGAAAGCTTTGTGGTTGTCCTTTGCCTGAGAAGCTATTTTATCTTCAAATTTAGCCTTTAAAGTATTAATTAACCCTCTTAACTGCCTGTTTAGATTGGTCTGGGGGCTTTTAGTATGTATAGCTTTGTTCCTTCAACTCTTGGCCAAGATTTTTTTTTCTTTTTTTGTATAACTGATTAATAGTGTGATTCTACCTTGATGGCTTGTCTATAGAGTTTGTCTTATTCTTAATATGAGTGGGCACAGCTTGTTCTATACAGCAAACAATATGGCTGTTCACAGATTTTGTAAATAGCTCAATGTATTCTATGTTGTTTACTGGGTTCGGGGGTGTTTGGAATTTAACCAAGGTGTTGCTTAGTAGAGAGAGATTAGCCTTGGAATAGTTCCTAAAGGTTTTTGGTCTTACTGGATCCCTGGATTTAATTTATATTTTAAGTAATACTGCCTTATGGTCAGATCTAATGAGCAAAGATATTATATTGAGTGAGGAACACTGGCCTCTCATGTTCATGAATACAAGGTCAAGGATGTTTGTATCCCTGGTAGGAGAATGGACCAACTGTTCCAGGATGTTTGTATTAACAAGGTTTAGGAATCACTGGGCTTGTGTATTAGAAGTGATGTAGGATTCCCAGTCTATAGAGGGGTAGTTGAGATTCTCGATGAATATTGGATTGGATTGAACAGTGAGGTACTCTAGTACATTGAGATAGGTAGTATGGGTTTCCTGTAACATGGAGGGAGACCTATATGTTGCAAGGATGTGGTACAACACGCTGTTTATGGTGACTTCCACATGTATGTGTTCCAGTGGGTCATACACTTTAAATAGTTTGGATGTGAGTTTAATCTTAATATAGACTGACACCCTCCACCTTTAGTTCCCTCTTGTGCAGCAGCTGGTCTAAATGTGTGAAAGGCATTATAACCTTGCATTGCTGGGGTACTCTCAGTGACTTTAAACCATGCCTCTATTACTACACAAATGTCTACACTCTCCAAGGAGAGTAAGGCTTACAGGGAGTGGAGTTTCTTGTTAAGACTTCTAGCACTGAGCAGGATCACCTTTAGATATTCCTTCATATGTTCAGTTAAATTGGTAGGTTTATTAGTTTGGCATTGCCTAAGAAAGGCACTGTAAGGGTTGAAAAGGTCTTTGCCAATATCTGAAAGCCTAGAGGGGATAAGTGCAGACCATCCCTGGCAAAGTAGGGTGGTCTGTCAATCATGTCCTCCCAGGCTGTCAAGTATTGTACCCCCCTGAACTGATACCAGAAGCTAAACCAATTGTTAAAATCCATCATTTTCTGTTGGTAATGTGGCATCATCCTTGGAGAAGGTAGTATGCTGCTCAGTGCTAGGCTCAAGCCTGCCTGAGTCACACAATCAGCGAGTTCAATCATGTCCTACTTTGTATAGTCAAGGGAGCTACATCTCAAGTCATTAACACCCACATGGACTATGATAGAGTCATACTTGTAGTCCAATGACCTGAGTGCTTGTGTGACTTGACTGATCATAGCCCAGAAAGGCAGCTAACCATGACTCTCTGCTTACTGAATCTGGTGAGGGAGACATTGGTGTACCTCACTATAGAATCACCAATGACCAGGAAATTTGGCTGTGTGCAGGTTTGCTTTAAGGGCTTATCAGTGGAGGTAGTAGATACAATATTACTATGTGTAGCTGTGGGTGGTGTTTTAATGGAGTTTTTATCTGATGGCCGAGAACATTTTCTTTGTACTGTGCAGGAGGTCTTATGGTTTTAGGAAGGTTACCTGAAAGTGCCTCAGTATAAGTAGTTTTATGTATAGGGTCTTTACCCTGTGCAATAGGCATGGTGCAAGTGTCACTGACACCCTCTATAGGATTAGTTTTTGTTATATGAGAGAGTTTTGCCTCCAGCATTATAGTGTATTTACACGTCTTGCATACAGTGTCTGTTTTATTAAGAAAAATTGGGTTATCAGTGTACATGCGGCAATTACTACAATGCTTCAGAATGCTCATCTCAACTAGACTGGAGACAGAGAGAGTCAGGAAATGCATATCCATGGCCACAGATCTACTAGGAAGGAGTGAGGGAAACATAAATATTGAGCAAGTCAATAAGACAAGCAACTTGATGAGCAATACTCAGTTATGAACAAACTAGATGCTCTAGTAGATAAAAAAAAAATCTGTCTAGACAGTAATGCCACAAGAGTGCAGACCACAAAACAGAACAAAGACAGTTAGAATAACAGGAGCAATAAGCTTTCAACCATCAATTCCCAGCTCAGAAGGGTGAAGGCTACCCTCTCCTCCCACAAGAGTGTAGACCACAAACCTTCCTAATGTAACATAACTGGTTTGGAACCCAAGTGATTAAACTATAACTAATATAATTTCAGAATAACAGACACAATAAGCCTTCAGCCAGGAATTCACAGCTAAGAAGGGTGCAGGCTATCCTCTACTGCCACAAGAGTTTACAGCACAAAACTTCCTAATGCAAAAAAAAAAAAAACTGGTTTGGAACCCAAGTGCTTAAATCAGGACAAAGACGCTTAGAATAACAGCCACAATAAACATTCACCAACAATTCCCAGCTCAGAAGGACAGAGGCTACCCTCTCTTCCCACAAGAGTTTAGACCACAAACCTTCTTCATGCAAAATAAATGTCCTGAAGCCCAAGCACTTAAACCAGAACTAGGATACTTTTACAGTAACAGACACAATAAGCCTTCATCCAGCACATCATAACTTAGAAGGATGTAAGCTACCTCTCCCACCACAAGAGTGTAGACCACAAACCTTCTTTATATAAAATAACTAGTTTGGAATCCAAGTGCTTAAACCAGAACAACATCAGTTAGAATAACAGGCACAATAAGCCTTCACCAGCAATTCCAATATCGGAAGGGTGGCGGCTACCCTCTCCTCCCAAAAGAGTGTAGACCACAAACCTTTCTAATGTAAAATAACTGGTTTGGAGCCTAGGTGCTTAAACCATACCTATGACACTTTTAGAATAATAGACACAATAAGCCTTCAGCCAGGAATTCCCAGCTCAGAAGGGCGTAGGCTACCTCTCCTGCCACCAGAGTATACACTGCAAACCTTCCTTATGTAAGATAATTGTTTGAAGCCCAAATGCTTAAATCAAAACTAAAAGGCTTAAAATAACAGTTACAATGTAATCAGGCTACTAACCAGCAGTAATAAACGCAGCAAAATAAATACAATTGAACAGTTTAACAACAAGTTGCAAAAAGCAAAATAAAGTAATAAAATAATAAAGTAGGAAGAAGCACAGATACAGCAAAAGCAGCTGAATAAAGTGCAATTTGTTTTACGTACATAGGAAGGGAGGAAACAAATGATAATTCAAGTTTAAAAGACTGAGTGAGTGGGCCTCAGTAAGGGATCTTTCTGTACTCTTACATACATTTAGTAGAATGAGCTGATGAGATGAGGCTGGGATGAATGTCTGAAATCAGCTTTACAGTAGGGTCAAGCAACTCCTAGGCCACTAAGTTTAAAAGTGCAACAACAGTTGGGTGTGTGGGTAGAAAAAAATGAAATACAGACAGACATCAGCAATAGTCAGGCAGAAAACAGCAAACAATCACCCCATCTAAATAAGTACTCTTCCAAACATTGCTAGTTAAACGAGGAATACTATTTCACAGCTCCTCCCACTAATTAGCTGGATGTTATTCACTGTCTGCAAAGGAATTCTTCCCTGACTTTTCTAACTGACCCTAGCAAAGAGCTCCTAAAACTCCAAAAGAACAAAAAACATAAAACAGAACTAATGCAACTTATGGTTCCAAGTATTCAGTATAAAAAGAAAGGTTCCTTATTATTAACCTCAAGGCTAGGTATTCAATAAGGCAGAAATGTATGTATTTTATTTATTTATTTATTTATTTATTTATTTATATTTGTTGACCGGGAGTGTCCGACTGGACGTAGGTTCATTTTCATTGGAGGCCCGGGGAGAAAAGCTCCACAGTTAAAATAAACAGACAGTAGTTACACTGGATTACATAGCGATTAACAATTTACATAACAATTACTTACAACATATTTACAGATGAAGAACACAGTACATCAGTAGACAACTAGAATCTTTATATGTGAAGTACATAACAGACATTAACAAATGTTACAATAAGAAGTTCCTGCTGTATAATAAGTACTAGGCTTATGAGCATCTGAATTTACTATAATCATGGTAGTTAGTGGAGTGGAAAGAAAGGTAGTGGATGGATGGGGTGGGTGATATTAGAGTGGAAGTTGCAAGGGCATAGCCAGCATGTTTTTAGGTGCACTTTTAGTAAAGTTTTGAAGTGAGTGCATGATGTTATGGAGGTAATTGTGGGTGGGAGGGAGTTCAATAATTTAACTATGGTGCAAGAGAATAGTGCTTCACCAGCAGAGTTATTGGCTTTAGTGATCTGTAAGTGATTTTTGTTGCTGGATCTTAGTGGTCTGGTGGTGCAATAGGGTTTGAGTAGATTCTGGAGGGATGGGACATTTAGTGGATGGTTTACTAGTTTGTGAGCGAGTGAGAGTTGATACCATTGAAGGAGGTGAGGAAGTTCAAGCCAGCCCAGTTCAGCAAGTGAGAGACAGTGTTGACTACGGTAGGATGCCCCGTGGCGAATGTGGCAATTTTGTTGTAGCAGGTCTCTAGCCTGTTTAGATCGCATTGCCTTAAGTTGGTAAATACTGGAGGGGCATAAAGTAGGGTGGAGATAAGATGGGAATTTGCTATTGAAATCTTTGTTGCTTTGGTGAGAAGTTGCTTATTTCTGTATAACACTCCTAGTTTTTTGTGGACTTTTTTTATGGTCATGGATATGTGAATGTCAAATTTTAGTTTATTGTCTATTTCCACTCCTAGCAATTTGGTGTGTTCAGTTGGGTATATAGTGGTGTTGTATTTTGCTGTGATGTTAAAGTGAGAGTTGTTTTGAGTATGTTTGGTGGGTTGGAAGATGAGTAGCTTAGTTTTGTTTGGGTTGAGTATTAATTGAGCATCGGATAACCAAGTTTCAACAGAGGAAAAGGCTTCCTGTGTGACTTTTTGCAGTTTGGGTAAGGACTGGGCTGAGCAGATGATGGTTGAGTCATCTGCGTATTGTATGAGTGTGCCATGTTTGGTGGCAGAGACTAGATTATTGGTGGAAACAGAGAAGAGTAGAGGTCCAAGGATGGATCCTTGGGGAAGACCTATGGAGACAGGCAGTTGGAGAGATATGTCATTCTGCCATTGTTGGCGGTCAGACAGGTAACTCTGAAACCAGTTGGTGACTGATTGTGAGAAGGATAGGTTATTGAGGACAGAGATAAGTTGTTTGTGTGGGACCATGTCAAATGCTTTAGATAGGTCTAGGAAAGTAGCAGAGGAGAGATAGCCATTGTTTTTATGCTGAAGGATAGTGTTAGTAAAAGAGAGTAAGGCAGTAGTGGTGCTATGGTTTGGTCGGAAACCGTGCTGAGTATTGGAAAGGAGGTTGTTAGTAAGGAGGTAGTCTGAGACCTGAGGGTGTATGCATCTCTCTAGTATTTTGCAGAGTGGAGAGAGAATAGTTATGGGGTGGAAATTGGTTAGTTCTGTGGAGGGTTCACCTTTGTGGAGGGGAATTATATGTGATACTTTCCACAGTGTGGGAATGTAACTTTCTGACAGAGATCGGTTAATCAAGATGGATACTAGGTAGGCCAGAGCATCAGCTGCGATTTGTAGGTATTCACTTGGGAGGTTGTCTGCTGCTAATTTGGTGGGCTTAAGTTTAGTTAAGAGTTTTTTTTATGTTGGAGGTAGGTACAGGAGAAAAAGGGAAGGCAGTGGGGAGATTACTAGTTGAAGGTGTGGGTTGGAGGGATGGGGGTTGTGTTGTTTAGCTAGTGATAGTATGGTTTGTGTGAAGTGTGTGTTGAATGAGGTAGCAATATTTTCTGAGAAGTGAGGGATGTTAGGAGGAGGGGTACTGACTTTACCTGGGTGGAGGATGGAGTTTATGGAGGACCAGAATTGTTTGGGGCTGTGTTGGGAGGAGTCTAGGGCAGACTGGTAGTATTGGAATTTGTCCTGTTTTATTAGCTTTTTGACTCTATTGCGTAGTTCTAGGAATTTCTGTCTAGTTGAGGGGGTTTTGGTTTTGCGCCAGTGTTCCCAGGCTTTATACCTGTTTTTCATTTCTGACTTAGTAGTTTTCTGTAGCCATGGGGAGGGTTGTGCTTTGATTCTGGAAAGTCTTATGGGGGCATGGTAATTAAGGATGCTCAGGAAGGTAGAATTAAAAAATTCAACTGCGTCATCAAGACTGAGGTACTTTAGAGGATGCCAGTTACATTCTTTGAGGGATGAGATGAATGTGAGTGGGTTAAAGTTTAGTTTTTTACGTATTTGACGGTAGATGACAGGTTTAGCTTGGTATAGGTATTTTCTGAGTAGGAATGTTGGGGAGTGATCACTAAGGCTATCTGATAAGCAGCCTTTTATATATGACTGGGGGCTCTTACTGACTAGTATCCAATCCAGGTAGTGTGCTTTCTGGAGTTTTTATTTATCCTGGTTGGCGACTGGACTAGTTGGGTGAAGCCATGAAGGTTTACATGATGGGTTGGATGGTTGCCAGAACAGGATTGCCAGTCAATATTGAAATCACCTAAAATGATAGTTTCTTGGGGGAGATGGTGCGTAGACCAGCTGAGGAGGTTTTCTAGTGGAGGGATGTTTTGGCCAGGTGGGAAGTAGCATCCAATTATGTTGATGGTTTTGTTTTGGTTTATTTTGAGGTTGGTATATATTATTTCTTCATTGCCTATTTGTGGAGCTGATGACTTTAAGATCTGGATGTTTAGATGCTGTTTAAATATTATAGCTACACCACCTCCTTTCTTGTTTAGCTGGTCTACTCTTAGTATGCCATAACCTGTAGGGAGTATTTGCTCACTGGTAATGTGAGGTTTTAGCCAAGTTTCTGTCAGGATGACTATATCTGGGGAGTACATGTTTATGGTGGCATGGAGTTCATGGACTTTGTTGGATATACTTCTAATATTTAGGCTTAGTAGAAGGAAGTCACTTGGCTTTCTATTGGCTGTAATATGGGAGAAGTTGTGGTTTCTAGTCTGATTATGAGGATTGGGGTTGGAGATGGTAGGGCCAGGGTTGGGGTGGATGTCTCCACTTAGGGCTAGTTTTGATATGCATGAGGTTATTAGTTTTCTCAGTTTTTGAATGTGTTTATAAGGGAAACTTTATGATTGTGCTCTGTGGGTAATAGGTATGGTGGGAGGGTTACTATGTTAAGTTGTAGGGATGCTTTATGTTTGAGTAATATGGTTGGTAGAATATGTGGGGGTGCATAGGGATATTTCTTGAGTTGGTGGGAGGGGAGCTGAGTGAGGGTGAGACATGAGTGGTGATGTGAGTAGTAGTACAGTGGTAGTGGTTGAGTGGGGGAATGATGGAGCTTTGATAGGATGCAAGATATGCAAGGAGAGTGCACGCAGTGAGCATAGGTAAGGTATGCTTGTACATGTTAGTTGAGGAGGTGTGATAGTAGTGGGAAGATGGAGGCGGTAGTGTTGGGTTAGTGCTGTGGTTGGCTATTGGAAAGATGGGAGGGGTTTGTGAGTGTAATAAAGGTGAGACCACTGGGGGAGGGAAGGAATAGGGGCAGGGTGTGGAGCGAAGCGGGTAGAGACCCTGTTAGTTGCTCTTATGAGGGGGCTGGAAACAATCAGGTAACAGAGTTAACTGATAAATGAACATATGATAGTGACAAGGGTGGTTGTAGTTTTAAAAATGGTGCCTGCCACAGGTAATATTTATTAACTTTGGGATTGTCTTAAGGTAATAAACAGGGAAGGGGGAGGGGAGAACAAGGGTGTGAGCAGGCAGTTCTTTGTACTGCTCCTAATGAGCCAAAGCAAAGACAAGTTTGTGTTTAAGAAATAATCACAACTGACCAAGGACTGCTCTGAAACTGTAAGTCATTTCTTAACCATTTCTCAGGTGGAAAAACAGGATAACCTTGTATCAGTAGGCTACTGTGGTCTCAGTTTAAATTAACAAACACACAGTATTGATCAGTTATGGATACTATTTGCTAACAGAAGGGAATAAGAGAGAAAGTGGAAGATGAGTGTGTGTGTGTGGGGGGTGGGGGGGCTGCTTACAAGCCAAAGCAGAGTGCTCTCCAGGGGAAAATGAATATTGGCTCAAATAGGTAGTCACATACTCAGAGTTAACTTTAGCTGTTTGCAGACAGTTCAGACCGGGACTGGGCTTTCTTATAAAAATGATAAAGGTGGTACTGCAGCTGAATACTTAAGAGTGGTGTTAGGTCTAGAAAAGAAGAGTACAGAGAGGAGTAAGCACTTTTGAGATGGCAAAAATATATTATAAAGATTACAAAAAACAAACTGAGCAAATAGCTACTGCATACAGGAAAATATGTCTTGAACCAACTACTAGTATATGCAGATACTGAGCCAATTGGAAAAACATCTGTTAGAAGAAACCTCAAGACAGTTATGCAGTCACAGATAAAAATATAGCGAGCAGCACTCTGTCGAGGTTGTCTAATGTGATTCTATCCACCAGTAACAGCACAATTATACAGAAATAATTAGACACCAGTAAATAAGAAAGGAAAAGTTGATTCATAAATTCACAATGCCAAAACTAGACAGACAGTTGCATAACAAAGAAGTATGTGCATAAATATGTTTAAGAAATGCACTTCAATAGGGCATCACAGTAGACATATACATTTATCTTAAAGTATAATTAACTTGTTCACTGACTCAAGAATGCATTGTGATCCAGACTGGCAATTTAGACTCCATGAGGTTTAGGGTCTAATGATAGTTTCATTAGCAGAAAATAATCCTACACATAAGGATATCCTTCCCTCCAGGCTATTTTCTGTGTAGTTTAATCATTCTCTTTTCATAATAAGTTTTGCTGTGGACACCCTATGTGATTCTAAATGAATAATTAATTTCTAAAATTCATGGCTCCAATAGTACTCAAGCTATTTAGGCTAATGATGACTGTTGAAGTTCTTTGTCCAATTCCAAAATTAGAGATGGGCAAAAATATACTGATTCAATTATTAATGTTATATTGGCATTGTATGCCAGCATTAAAACCCTGAGCAATGGAGAAGCATTTGAAGTCAGTCAGCTCTTTTGATATAGCAACAGTCCACTAGTATGAAAGACTTGGCACTGTAAGCAATGCATTGTCGGAAGCCACTCTGCTTGCAATATCACGTTACCCATACAGGCTGTGCCATATTGCAAAGTGAGGTAAACCAGATGGGGAGGTGACCAAGGTCCCCACATGCAGAATAATGTCTTTTGCAGGTTGGTTATTTTTGCTGTGGAAATGTTGCAAGTTTTTCTATTTTTTTAACTATCAAACTATACTTCCTAGAGATAAACAGCATACCACATTTATTGTTGGGAAGCTGAGAATGCACGCATGAGAAGACTTTTTTACCTGAAATACATGCATTCTTATTTATAGCATATAGGTGGTGCTGTGGTACCAGACAGCTGCAGAGATATGCATCGTCTTCTTCTTCTTTCAGCTTTTCCTGGTTAGGGGTTGCCACAGCAGATCAACTGTCTGCTCATTATTGGCAATGGAGTTTTACAGTGTCGAGTTGCCAGCCCAGCACCCAACCTTCCACAGAAGGCACACACATGCATGCACTCACACCTAGGGCCAATTTTAGAGTGTCCAATCCACCTACAGCATGTCTTTGGGATGTGGGAGGAAACCGGAGCACCCGGAGGAAACCCACGCGACCACAGGGAGGACATGCAGACTCCACACAGAGGGCACCCCAGCCGAGAATCAAACCGGAGAACATCTTGCTGTGAGACGACAACACTAACTGCTGCACCACCATGGCTGCCCTCTGCAGGGATATGCATCTAATCTTGTAAAATAGCCCTGTTACTGCCAGCCAGTTAAATACCTGGATTAATGCCTGGATGGCACAGTGGTGCAGCAGTAGCATTGTCACCTCACAGCAAGAGATTCTTTAATTCAATTCTCGGCTGGAGTGCATTCTGTGTGGTGTCTGCATGTCCTCCTTGTGTTTGTGGGGTTTCCTCTGGGTGCTCCAGTTTCCTCCCACTTTACAAAGACATGCTTCTGGAGCATTACTCCCCAGGCCTTCACTGAAAATTGACTTATTCCAAATCGGACTTTCCCATTTAACAAATGCTAAATAAATAAAATAAATAAGAATACTGATATACAGGTAAAGCTGTGGAGATGGTTGGCTTTAGTTGGTATCTCCATTTATGAAGTGGGTGTGGCAGCTGTCAGATTACGTGAAGAATGGGTAATAAGGTTCATTGACATAGACAGTTACTGAATGTATTTAACAGTCCTTTCATAAGTCTCCCCTATGAACATGGGAGGTGACTCACACTTTTAAAGAAACTGGAGCTGCGCTTTTTTAGGGCATCTCAGCAGTGTGACACATACTATGCTATCATGCCTAATAATGCATGCTTGACAGTTTTCACTTTGTAAGATACTAGGTCAAGCCTTTAGTCTGTGCTGGACCCCAAAAAGGAGGCTTCTTGATTCTTCATGTTATGTAAGCTGATGAGGAACTGCAGATATCTACACCCATTTCTGAAAAATAGTGTCTGGCAAGCGATGAGAAAGGGCTGAAGTTTTCACTGTCATAGATGTATTACTGGTGATAAGAAGGTGGGTCTGTGAGGACATCCAGATTTTTGGGCGAATTCAGCAGTTACAAGACATGCTCAGCAGTAGTCAGAAAGGAATATGACATTCACTTAGCACTGAATGTTTCCGAATCCTAGTACCTAGTACAGAAGAAGTGGTCATGTACTACAGTTGTGGTGTTACTGTAGTGTCAGGTGCTCACAGGATTACTCTTCTGGGAGTTGAAACTATGATAAAGGTTTAGAGTAAAGTTATATGTTTATGGAGGTTTTCCACAAAACTACCTCAATTCTTTTCCAATCCTAGTGTTAACTCATTACAGGAGCCATTTTATGGTGATGGTTGAATGTTGGAGCTGGCAGCATTGAGGGAGTGTTGTGATTGTGCTACAAATCGATCTGCTTTTTGCTTGCATTGTTTTGAGTGTACAGCAACATAAAGTCACCTCAGCAGAGCTGTGACATTCATTTTCACACATACACAGTGCTCTGAACTCATTCTACTTAAGCTGTTGTTTGAGTTTATGTGTCATCCCTGGTTCAGTGGTTTGTATTATTTTGGTATGTTCCTACATCTATTGTAAAATTTGCTTTGTGCTGCTTGCTGGTGCTTTAAGTGCCACTTTTTTCTCAACTTTTCAAACCCTTGCTTGATATAGTTATGCATCTCTGTGTATGCTACACTTCTCAGTTGTATTTGTTGTCCTATACTGCAGCCAGACTAACAACAGTGCTTTGCATTTATACTGACTGGATCTATGTACTTCATTCATGGGCTATTGCAATTTACAGTTATATATCAGCACATCTGTCTGCATAATCAATAAGCATGTTGCAATGACCTACTGACTAAAATGTTTGCTATTTAGTGATCTACCTCTCTTTCCCTTTCACCTGTATTGTTTTTCATTTGTTTTACACATTTTATGTATATGTGTGTGTTGTACTATACAAACAATCAAACCTAGTCAGGTTGCAGCATGGGTTCTATATGAAAGAGCAAAGATAGGCTGTGGTACAGGATTTTATTTATTTATTCATATATTTATATATCTATATATTTATTTATTAATTACAGTTGTTTAGTGGGTGAGTCTACTGGACAGAAAGTTGTCCTTTTTTGGTGCAATTCCATGGAGAAAAACTCTGTATTGTACATCAAGATAAGATCACATTTTTTCCTTAGATATAAACAAAAGGTACAACTGTATAATGTTTCATGAACACTTAAAATGACAGTTTACTACAGAGAATACAATGTAGATACACATATTATCTGAGAATACAGTGCAGATATATTTGTTTATATATATATATATATATATATATATATATATATATATATATATATATATATATATACACATACATACACACACACACACACACACACACACACATACGATTAAAGACATATAAATAATATATATACAGGCAGTACATTTTGTTGGTTATTCTCTTCTCTTTTATGCAAACAGCTATGCTGGATATACACTCCATCTTATTCTTGTATGGGGTGGCATAGTTTTTGAGGATTACATACCACATAGTTCTTATTCATCTTCAAGCAGACTAGAGTCAAAAATATCTACTCCCCTTGGCTCACTAAGTATACCCTCTCTCTAATGAAAAAAAGGGACAAGTATTGGAAGCAATGGCTTCAAACAAAATCCAGAACTCTTCTCCAAAAGTATAAAGAACTCTGTAACCTTTCAAAAAACTAATCAACAAGGACAAGAAAATATACTATTATAATGCCTTCTCTATCCTGAGTTCTAACCCAAAAAAATTCTGGCACTCCATCAACAAAATACTGTACCCAGGCAATCCTACAACCTCCAACTCCTTCCCAAATAATTCTCCCAAGGAAACTGCCTCCCTTCTCAGTACTCACTTCATTGAATCTATTCAAAGACTCACCCAAATGTATCCATCTGACAACCCCTCTCTTCCCCCACAAAAAACAAACACGTGCACCCCTTTCAATTGTAAACCTGTTCCCACCAGCTACATTAAATCCATTCTTCTTAAACTTAAATCTTGCTCTCCTTCTACTGATAACCTTCCATCCCACTTCCTTTAACTCACAGGCCACTCCATAGCCTATCCTGTCTCAATCTTAATTAATCAATCCATTCAAGAATCCACTGTCCCAGATTCCTGGAAATCTTCTTACACCATACCACTACACAATGGAGGTAACTGTCCAGATCCTTCCAACTATGGACCCATTTCAATTCTCTGTCCACTCTCCAAACTTTCCAAAAAATGTATACATAACCAACATCTTAAGTACCTAATCGACAGTAATCTCCTAATCCCTACACAGCACGGCTTCAGATCTAATCATAGTACCTCCACTGCCCTACTCCCTTTCACACATACTGTTGCTGAAGCCATGGACAACAACCAACTAGTATCCTGTCTCTTTCTTGACCTATCCAAAGCTTTTGATACCATCTCCCATTCTAAGCTTATTTCTAAACTAACTGAACTCAACCTCTACCCCCTACTATTAGCTGGTTCACAATCTATCTCTTAAACAGACTCCAGTCTGTTGGATGGCAATCTGCCATTTCCCCCTTTCTACCTATCCAAACCAGTGTCCCACAGGGCTCAATTCTTGGCCCTGTCCTATTTAACTTCTTCACTAATGACCTACACTCCTCCTGCACATCTTCTTCCCTCATACAATACGTTAATGACTCCACTGTCATTTCTATCTCTGACAATGTCTCTGACCTCCTTTCTATAACACAACATACTTTCACTTCTGTAGAAAAATGGCTAACTGAACACCAACATTTACTTAACCACAAAAAGACTAAGCTTCTTTACTTCCTAACCAAATACCTCTCTCACCATAAATCCACTTTTACCATTCTCTCCCTCAATAAACCTTCCATCACAACCTATCCCCACACCAAATTACTTGATGACCAACTAAACTTTGACATCCATATATAACAGTGTATAAAAAAAAAAAAAAAAAAAAAAAAAAAAAACTAGGCCTCTTCTACAGAAATAAAAACATCCTCACTCCCAAATCCAGACCATCTCTTGCTCAAGCCTTTCTCCTTCCTTCCCTTCTCTATGCCTCTCCAATCTTAACTCACCTCCAGTCATCACTCCTATCCAAACTCGAACAGGCCTATAACAGCATAGCCAGATTCGCCAGTAACCTGCCATACAAATCTCATCACAGCCTTGCCCTGAACCAACTCCAATGACTTAAATTTCCCCAACTCCTACTTCTCTCACAGCTGCAGCTCACTCACTCCCTGCTAAATAAACCCTTAGCCTGCCCGTCACTCTCATCATTAGCATCTCACTATATACCAGTTCACCCACTCCTTAGCTCAGACCAGAACCTACTAGACATCTACAAACATAAGAAAAATATTAGCAAACTCCTGTATAAACACTCTGTCTCCCACACCTGAAATAGGATACCCCTTTATATACACAACATCACAAGTTACACTTGTTTCAAATCTGAAGTTAAGAACCACCTCCTAAACTCCAAAACCTGTCCTTGCTATAATCCCTTTTGAACTCAAACACCCCTTCCTGCCACAACTTCTACCAAATCTATTGCTTTCCACCTGTCAAAATCTTAAACTATTCACATTTCAATTTAACAATAAATGATTTTCGAGTAAAACAAGTCAGTCAAAGTAGCTATTAAACCCTACTATGCATACACTTTGATTTCATCTGCCACATGTAATGTAATAATCAACAGTGAACCAAGTATTTTAGCTCAAAAACTGAATTGATATTGTTATTCTGCATTTACCAGATTTCATGGCTGTACATGATACTTGAACTAAGCTGTTAAACTGTATTTTTCCATACACATGGTTTCATCTTGTACCTTTTACTGTATACTATAATCTGCTAATATTATTGCATGACATTTTATTATTTTTTCTCTCTTCTCCATCTTTTTGAACAATGTTAAGTTCTTATATATTTAATGAACTGTGATCTTTATATAAAAGTTTTGTATTTCTGGAGATTTTCTCCTCGGGTTTCCACTGAAAATGGGCCAGTGGCTCAGTTGGACTAACCCGGTAAACAAATGGCAAATAATAATAAAAATAATTATGCTGATGCTGTTTTAGTCTAAGATTCAATAAGCACTATGTAATCTTTCTGCAGACTCCTCACCATATTAAACAAGAGTGAATTTCCATGGTATGTTGCAATATATTTGCCATTGGTTATGCAGGCAAGAAACATCATGAATTGTGGCTATACCTTTCATAGATCTGTCACTTATTTTAAGTATTTTAATTTCTAAGGTATCTTTGTGTGTGGTGTGTGTGTGTGTGTGTGTGTGTGTGTGTGTGTGTGTGTGTGTGTGTGTGTGTGTGTGTGTGTCAGCAAATCTACATACCTGCATACAACAGCAGTAAGTACTTGAGGGAGAGAGGGGTTTATGACATGTAGCTGTTTATAGTACGCTATGGCCTCAGTTTCTTGTTTGTTCAAAGCAAATGCGAAGGACTCATATTATGTGGACAACAGTTACAATTAAAAAATAAATTAATTGCTATACTTTGGCTTGGTTACATAATCTTAGCCTTCAGTAGATCAGATCACATAGTACAAGCTAAGAAAAACATGAATTAATAATGACAAGTCCCTATCGGCATAGCAGAAACCTCTGCTGTGCATTTTACCGATTTCTGCTGAATGAAACACGTAGCAACTTATCTTTCATATGGTATCATATAACCAGTGCATGTGCACCCCTGACTTCTAAATGTCTTTCAAACATAATATAAAATCCAGTCCTCATGTCTAGGTTTGTCAACCTCCTGCATGATCCTTGTAATTATAAATATACATGTTCCTGTCTAGGATAGCATCTCTTCCTTATGTTTAGTCATAAATGTAAATGCTTTTGGCTGTGCCAGCTCCATCTCCCTCATTTATAACTAATGGGAATGCTCATATCTGCGTTAGTACCTCACCCCCCACCTTGCTCTTGTCATAATGAATGCAAATGCTCAAGGGTAGGCTTTCCTTCTTGCATGTCCTGATCCCAAGAGAACAAAAATAGATTAACAGCAGTTTTATCTAAGGTTACACCACCATTTCCCTTATTTATTTCAAATTTAGAGAATCTTCTTGTGAGATACACACTTAGACCAGGATAGAGCAATGATCTGACGGAGGGATAAATTAAAAGAATAAAGAGGAGAAAACAGGAGTCTATGATGTTGGCCCAAGTCCTCTTCTCTATATGCATCCATGTTTAGACCAAACAGGGCACTGTGCCATTTAAAGTGAAAGATAAGCACAGTAGTTGGGATCATAGCAGAGAGGTATATGTAATAATATTAGGGAACATGTCTAATCCCAGTGGCACACTTTGTTTTTTAAAATGATCAGATTTATGTCTGAGAGTGTCATTGCAGAAGAATCATTAAAATTCATTTTATTGACAACTACATAACACAATAAGGGTACAAAACTCATATTTTACTAAAAATTTTTATTCTCTGAATCTTAGTTTGTGTATTCAGATAAACAAAGAGTACTTCACTGGCTCAGAGTATGTTACAACTATGTCTTTGTAATTCAACCCAGAAAAGCTGCTGGTGACTAACCACATAAGAGATCAATATTCTGCTGAATGTATTCTTTAAAAAAAGCCAAACTATAGTTTGTGTGTAAAATTCAGGCCATACACCATTACTAACTCCTCTTTTAAGGAAACAATAAATCAAATAAAATGTGTATGGCGATTGCCAGCAAAAATGCTGAAGAGATATCAAAGGTATTCAGTGATTCATGGGCTAGTGTCATCTGTCACATAAGAATGTCATTTATAGAAATTTGCAGAATCTGAATCCACACATTTAGGGTGTATGTTTGTGTTGGGGACATCATATATTTTTCACAAAAGAACTGGAGTGGAAGACAATGACGAGTGTTAGCACTGATGGAGAAGGCCTAGAGGCATACATTTGCAACAGCCATCAGAAGTAAATGACCATCAAATCCAATCATACATTACCAGGGACACTTTTTTTTGCTGGTATTACTTATAAAAGGTAAATGTTAGAGAAGTGGAGGCTGTGGAAACTAGGCATGATTTTGCAAGCAATGGTTTATTTAGCACTGTTTATTAGGCAGTAACAGTAATGCCGAAAATTATGGTGTTGCAAAGTGAACTACAACAGTTTGCTGTTACTGGGAATAAAAAAAACAAAACATCAGCTTGCTTTTTATATCCTTTTAGCCACTTATGAAAATTAATATTGCTTCAGTGGTACTAATTAAAGCATAGTTCTTGTTGTTTAAAGTGTATTCTGTATAATCTCATAAATACCAATAAATAACAGCAAATTTGAGACATAGCTTGTGTTTTATAGACTGTTAAAATATGGTCTGCTTTCATTTTAACAGTATTTCATACTCTGTTGTTTGCTCTGAAGATTTCCCTTATTCTTTACAATAACAGACTTGAATTCTTTTTGGCTAATCTATGTTGGGTTGCACTTTAAACAGACCCAAGTAAGTACTTTGTTTTTGTAGTTATCAGTAACTCCCCTTGGAGTCTATCACAAATTCTGATCAACAAGAAAGCATGTTTTAGTTGATGATATTTGGAGATACTCATAGTAATTTATTAACAGAGAAATGTTAACACTTGAGTGTGCTCTTGCTGGAAATATCGGATGAAATCTGTAAGTGAAAATATGTAGAACTGTCTCACCACAAATCACCCTAAAGCCTTATCATGTCTTCAGAACCTGGGCCTGGTAGTCACATACATGTATTATACTAACATTTCTCTGTCAAGGACATTTTGCTCTACACCTTTCTTAGACTCAACATTTACCACACATAAACCACTACAGCATGAAACCATTATAAAAATATGAATACTTCCTGCAGAACTATAGCTGGGTCATCTGACACTCTCTGCAGTTCCCAAAGTGGCAGCGCCCCAATCAAAGCTGAGAAGAAAAATAATGATAATAATAATAATAATACTAATAATAATAATACTAATAATACTAATAATAATAATAATAATAATAATAATAATACTAATAATAATAATAATAATACAGTGTATTCTTAACAGTAAGGATTAAAATAAAAAAAACCTGTTCTGCACTGCTGCCACTTCATGCTGTACTTACTGTCACGCATCATGTACTTCAACACTTGTGTGACTACAGATGCAGTATCACTATTCACTGGTGGCTTCATAAATCAGTCCCTTTACTGCATTCCTGCACCATCAGTAGCTGCCAGTTGCATCCTTAACAGCTTGTGAGCAGAGCTCCTGCACCAGTTGCCTACTGTAGTTATGGCTCTGATTTTCCATAACGTATCAAATTTTGGGAGAATTATTGCAACATATCCCTTAATTGTAAAGGTTATTTTGTCTGAAAACAATGCCAACTACTGGCATGGTATACTGTCTAAAATTCTGGTAGACAGGGTGACTTGAATTTCAATATTGCACCTTCTATTGGCACTGGCCTTTGGGTGGTGCAGCGGTTAATGTTATTGCCTCACAGCAAGAGGTTTTCCGGTTTGATTCTTGATTGGGGTTGCCTTCTCTGCACAGTCTGCATGTCCTTCCTGCGTTTGCATGGGTTTCCTCCAGGTAATCTGGTTCCTCCCACATACCAAAGACATGCATCTGGAGTGTTTCTTCCTGGGCCTCCACTGAAAATAGGCTCTGTCCTAGTTGGACTCTCCCAGTCAAATGTTAAATAAATAAAATAAATTAAAAAGTAAAATTATAAATTAAAAATGTAAACATGTTCCTGTTTGTATTGAATACTTTGTAGCAGTGACAGCACAAACATTATTTTCAGAATAAACTGATGATTCATGCTGAGTGTGAGAAACAGACATCAATACATTCCTGACAATCAAAGAAGGAATGCGAAGCTTGGAAGTCTAGGATCAAAATATTCATGTCAGTTAAAGTGCAATCACTGCATTATCCACATTGCATTAGGAAAATTATGATTTTAATTAGCTCTGTCATTAATTTTCAGCTTTGCAATATGTCTTATGATCATGCCTCATGAAAATAAATAAATATGCTATACTTAGTTTGCAATTTGAATTTGGAAGTGGTATATTTATACAAGGATTTAAAAACAAATTAGGTGTGAAGTAGCACAGTACACTGATCATTTACTTTATGGCCGATTCCAAATGGTAGACCTCTGGCAATCTCCATTCAGATTATTCTAACGAGGATTACCAGAGCCCTAATACCCAATTCCAAAACAGGAATCAGGATTGTTATACCAACCAAAGTTAGAGCTGTAGATCAGTGCGATTCACCAAAGTACAAGGCTGACCAAATGCAGAATCCAAGTAAAGTCAAAGGTCATTCTGGCGAAGATGCAGTTCCACCTGTACGCAGGACTAGGTATTGTAAGTCCTACCTTCTGGGAAGCCAGACTGCCTACAGCAGGGCTGTCCTACCATTTTAATTCAGGCGGCCACTTCCCATACTTGGAAAGGTCTTGGAGGCCATATTACTATAACTAAACATACATCTGCTTTTGTATACCCACCACAGGCAAAGATGCACCTCAGTCATGGAACAAAAACAGATGACAACACTGCTTGTTTCAGCTTCATTGTTTGTATTCTATCATGAAAACTAAACTTACAACTAACAAGATAACATTGAACAAATAGTATCCTTGCTATAACAGTGCAAATGAAAAGGTGCAAATACACATGAAAGTATATTTGAAGTATATTTTCTACAACAGTATAAATATTGGTGCAAATACACATGGCAGAATCCTTGCCACAACACTGGAAATGTAATGATGCAAATATGCATGAAAGGGGTCTATATTAGATAAACGAACTTTTGAAAGTTCGATTGTCATATGGTCGACACCATATGATTGAACTTTCAAAAGTTCGAATATCTAATAAGAAAAAAAAGTACACAAAACACCTACCTCAATGGTTTAAGCAGGGGGGGGGCAAGTCCCCCTGCACCCCACAGGCCCTGTTCTTTAAATATACCAACTCTGAGATTGCACTACAGTGCAGAAAAGGAAAATCTTTCCATTCTGCACTGTACGGAGATCTCTGTTACAACGTTCGAACATTCAAAAATCCGATCATATGGTGTCGACCATATGAGACTCAGAATTTTGAATGTTCGAACATTCATAGGTGGGTACTAGGTTATCAACCCAAAGATATTTATAAGCCTAGCCTGAATGTGTTGGCTTTCGCCGCCCCCTTAGATTAGGTCCCTGTGCCTCTGTCCAGCAGACCCACTGAAGTGATCCCCAAGGTAAGCTTTCTGTTTCCCATCCACTCGTCAAGGTTTCTTTAGACCCCATGAAAGTACTTCAAGTAATGCTATAACAGTGCAAATCAAAATGTGTCAGAGGATAGAAGTAAAATACGTTTTCTGCCATGACTTGCAAAATCAGTTAGGGGGATTTCTGACATTACTGGTTCTTGCACAAATGGTCTATGTCTGCACTGAATGTTGAACTGGTTATATGGAGTGCTTTTGCCAGATGTGCATCTGTGATAATAGATCTTGATTTACTTTTCATTCTAGAGAAGAGTTGTTGAGGGACTATCACATTTACTTTCTTAATTACAAAAACAAATTGTTTTTGTTTTTGAGGGTGTTTTTCTTTAAGAATGTCTTCTGTGTCCAGTCGCATACACCTGTATCATCCAACACACAGAGTTTAAATCCAAGAAGACATTAATTGCATTCTTTCCATTCATGTGCTGCTGCCTCAGAATGGACATAACTCACTCCGCGCAACTGGACAGATTCAGATTCTTCTACAGGAAGGGTGTGTGTGTGTGTGCGTGTGTGTGTGTGTGTGTGTGTGTGTGTGTGTGTGTGTGTGTGTGTGTGTGTCTGTGTGTGTGTGTGTGTGTGTGTGTGTGTGTGTGTGTGTGTGTGTGTGTGTGTGTGTGTGTGTCTGTGTGTGTGTGTAATACCCCATTTAGAGATAGCAGATGGTTAGTTAATTTACTCAAGCTCAAACCCTGTACCTTAGTTACTGGAAACAAGAGCCTGAATCCTCTTCCCCAGCCACCAAGCAATTTTCTTGGGTCTATGTTAGATGATCAAACTTTTAAAATTTCAAACACCATATGGTTGACACCATATGATCAAACTTTTAAAAGTTCGAAAATCTAATTAAAAAAAATAAACAACAGAAAAAAACTACCTGAACATTTTAAGAAAGGTGGGCAAGTCCCCCTGCACCTTCCACACCTCCCGCTCTTTAAACTCCGAGATCACACTACAGTGCAGGAAAGGGAAATCTTTCCATTCTGCAATGTATGCGATCTCTGTTGAAACGTTCAAACTTTTAAAAGTTCGATCATATGATGTCGACAATATAACGTTCAAACTTTTAAAAGTTCAATAACGTGATACAGACCCATTTTCTTTAGGTGCATTTTCAAGGAGTTGAGTGTCAAGTGCATTTTTCAAGGAATTGTGAGCTTCAAGGGAAGAGAAGTTTACTGCTGCTCATGCTGTCTGCTTACAATGTGCATCTGCTGTTTAGCAGATGGCATTACTATTGTGGTAAAGAGCTGAAAAGGATTGTTAGTAGTACAATGGGTAGTATACTTGTTTTTGATGCAGAAGGCTAGGGGGTTCAGCTTCCACAGGATATAGATAAATTGTTGGATGAGATGCCTAGTAACTATGAACCTGTTGTCAGTTTGCCATTCATTCCTCCTAGCAATATTACCAGCTTACCATTTTTTAACGTAACATAGGCAATTTATTCTTTAAGGGCAGCAGGCACTGAATTTGTAGATGAAACACTGAAATATAAAGTTGTTTGTTATCAGCAGCCTCTTCATTAGTTACAGATCTCTTTAATGTGGAATTATTCAGATGATTTTTACTTCTGCAAATATTGTGTATATTGACTGATATTGGTGTATTGTATTGGCAGAAATTTGAATAGTCTTTTATTGTTGAAATGTTCTGAATTGGGCAGTTTTGTCATTATTGGTTCATGCATTTTGTTTTATTATTTACTAGAAAAATGTTCAAAACTAGAAAATTTAAAACATGCTCTAACAAGTGGTGTTGTATTATACAAGGAATTTAATTTAATACAATAAGGAAGGTGAATCAAAGAACACAGGCATGTATGCATGATCTTAAAAATGTATGCAAGTGCCCTATGATTTCAAAACAGCCAGATGCATTTTCTTTGAATGTTGATTTCAGTGCTATTTCACTGAACATGAGCTTCAAGGGCAGAGAAGTTTCAATGCTATGTCTGTTTCACTGTTAGATTGTATTGCTTTGTTTAGCAAATGGCTATCAGTGTTTGTGCTATAACACTTGAAATAAAAGTTTTAAATCAAATCCAAAAAAAATATTCTAAAGTAAAGCAGAAAGCAGCATGCACACTGAGAGATGTCAACAGTGTTTATGGTAAATGGAGAGAAATAGCCAAGTAATGGGACACTGGAATGGATGCAGGGGGGCCTTGATCCATTACCCTGCCTATGGGCCCATTTGACCATCATCTTGCTTTGGCTGTTCACAGCAGTATGTGCAGTCAAAAAGTGTAGTAAATGTCATAGTATTTTCTATAACATTGTTAAGTTTCTGCAGATATAAAATTATTTTATGAATTCAGGAGACTGTTGTCTTTTAATGCTCTTTTTAAGTCAGTGATGTTGTGAAGCTCAATGGGTTACACCTGCATGTCAAAAAAGCAAAGTCACTAATCCACAGGTGCAATAACTTTCCACTTAACCAGCTTTGCTTACTTTGGACTTTTTTATTTACATCTGCATGTCATCAGGACCAGTGCAGTGGTCAACTGCAAAAGGGTTGCCAAGGACCTTCATCATAATATAGTTTTTACTGAAGTCCTCAAGTCTACGTTTGTGTTCTTGAACAAGATTGGATTGTAGGGCACAGTATTTTGTATAGCTGACTGCATCAGGTGATCTTGTGCTTAGGGCTGGGAAATAAAACACTTTCTAATTGGATAAATGCATCTGCAGCAGTTCCAGCTTTTGAATGAATGAAATTACACGTCACATTTACGTCTGCCAACAACTTTGTGATGTCTGAAAGAACAGCCAGGTCATTTAAGAAAGATCATCTTCCAAGAACATGGCATCTTTACCTTTGTCATTCATTAAGGATTTTAGTTCATCACACAATGATAAAATTCTACCCATTTTGGCCAGTCTGCTCAGCCACAGAACTTTGCAGAAGTAAGTCATACCATCTTGCTGTGGACCTACTTCTTCAAGAAAGGCTTTAAACTGCCTATGATTCAGACCCCTTGATTTTATGAAGCTAACAGTTGCAGTGGCCTTTTTCATGACCTCTTTCATTTCCAGTATTTTTGGCACATAGGTTGTCTTAACGGTCTATGCAGTAATGTGCCATGGGTTATTGTGGTAATGACGTAATTATTAAAGTTACAAATCCACTGTGCTTCCCCATTATGGAAGGAGTACCATCAGTAGTAATCCCACAGTGTTTTGCTTCACTGAGCATCATTTTCTCCAGTACCTGTTTCACTTGCTCAAAAATATTCTTTCCTGTTGTTCTGCCCCTTCATTGCACAAACATCATAGTTTCATAGGTTTGTACTAGGCTAGTGGCCCTAGGGCCTATACAAGCCTAGCCATAACAATTTCCTGGCTATTACTTCCCTGGTCCCCTGTCTAATAGTGTGATGGAAGTGATCCCTGGGGTGAATTATCTATCTCCCATCCAATCGTCAAGATTCTTTTTGAAGAGGACCAAAGAGGCACTCTGCTTGACATGTATGGGCAGTCTATTCCAGAGTCTGGGGAGTCTCTGGGTCAGGAACCTATCCCTCCAGCATGTTTTGTTTATTGTGATGACCAGTTTTAGATCCCTGGAACATGTGGCTCTGAGGGATTGGGATTTCTTTAAGTGTAGCATGTCCAACAGCTCTGGGTTTGACATGGCCTTGTATGTTAAGCAGAGATCGCCTCTGAGCAGGCGATATGCGACAGAGTATAGTGGAGTTTTTTTAGACGGTCAGCATAGGCCATCTGCTTTAGGCTTGTCATTCTTTTAGTGAGGTATTTCTGTTGCCTTTCCATTTGTTGCAGATGTCTTGTGAGGTACATACAAAATGAGGCATTGTACTCTATAATGGGTCTAATGAGGGATGAGTACAGTGGGACAATGACCTCCTTTTTTTCTGGATGAAAAGCCCTTAATGATGAGGTGTGCCACATAGAAGGATTTCCTGACTGTTGTGGCAATGTGATTATCAAAGGTGAGACCACTGTCCACTTGTGTCCCTAAGTCCCTTATCACACTTTCGGTGTTTAGTGTACTGCCACTTATGTGGTAATTCATGGGTACATGGTTTTTCCCAAAGGGGATAACTATACATTTCTTGGCATTGAGCTTGAGCCCATGGCTCTGGCACCAAACATCTGTTTCTGTAAGGCCCTTTCGTAGAATATCCATATCATTTGGGGATTCAATAATGGCTTCCAGTTTGCAGTCATCTGCAAACTTTGTTAGCCAGAGTCCTTTAGTGCTAGCCTGTACTTCAGAGAAGTAGATGCCAAACAAGAGCGATCCCAGGACTGAACCCTGAGGTACAACACTTGTCACTTGCCTGAAGCTGGATTTTGAGTCGACTACTTTTACAGTGTGGGTTCTGTCAGTAAGCCAGTTGGCAACCCATAGAGTAACTTAGGGATTAATGCCCAGCTTAGTATGTTTATCTATGATTCCAGCGTGGAGGATGGTGTGAAGGCCTTGGCGAGGTCCAGATAGGCTGTGTGAACTGCTTTGCCCTCATCCACGGCTATGGATACTGATTCGATTAAGTCAATCGGGTTGAGGAGACAAGATCAGCCCTTTACAAAACCAAACTGGGTGGGGTCCAGTGTTTGAAGGTTGCCAATGTTTTTGTTTATAAGTTCCATAATAATACGTTCCATGGCTTTGCAGGTCTGGCTCGTCAGACTGATGGGATGATAATTCCCGGGGATCCAAGGTGGATCCCCTCTTGTGGACTGGGATAACTGTAGCTGTACGCCACTCATTTGGCATGAAGCCTGAGGTGAGGCTATGATTAAACATGACACTTAGGTGAGGTGCCAGTTCATTTTGTAATTCATGTAGTACACAGCCCGGGATGTCGTCTGGTCCCATGGATTATGTATTCTTAGCTTTGGAGAGTGCATTTTTTTACCTGTGCGGCCGTGATTACCGGGATTTGGCAATCTTTTGGTATTGAGCTGGCCCCTTTAGGGGTTGAGAGGGGGGTGAAGTTGGCACTGAATCGATCTGCCAGGATATTGCCAATATCCTTGGGATCAGTGTATTTAATGCCATTCTGTTGTAGCTCAGAACAGATCTGAGCATTGCCATTTAGATTCTTGACATAACTATAGAATGTCTTGTGGTTGTATTTTGCATCCTGGGATTGTCCTCTTTTCTGCAACAGTTTCTTCCTTCTGTTGTATCGTTTGTTTATGGCAGGGGACCACCATATTGGCTTCTTGTTATTTGGAGGTGAGTAACTTGGTTCTATATGGAATGGCACGATTCATGCACGAGTGGATGTGCTCATACAGTGTCTTAGTGTAGGATTCAGAAGTCGAACTTTCAGTTCCAGTCTGCATGGGTGTCATGACGTTTGCCACTTCTGACTTGAGTAGCATGAAGCTAGCTTTGGAGAAGTTTTTTATGGAGGTTTCCCTACTGGGGGGTGGGAGTGGGATGTGGACGTCAAGGGTGATTAGCTTATGGTCAGACCTGACCAACGAGGGGGTGACCACTGGCATGGAGCATCGATCTCCCATGTTGGTAATGACCAGGTCTAGGATATTTGAGTCCCTGGTGGGACTATGGATTAGTTGATCCAGGGCATTGGAATTTATGAATTCCAAGAACCGTTGGGCTAGGGTGTTGGTGCCTGAATAGTTTTCCCAATTAATGGCAGGGTAGTTGAGATCACCCAGTATTAGGGTGTTTGGTTGTATCTTAATATTTTCCAGTATGTTTAGAAATGTGTAATGAGAATCTTGGGGCATGGTGGGGGATCTGTAGCAAGCTACAATTTGGATTGCAGTCTTACCTAGTATTAGTTGTACCTGTAGAATTTCAGATGCATTGTGCTGGGCAACCTAACTAGCCTGGAGGTGTGAATATGCTTGGTGAATATGGATACTCCTCCACCTTTAGTGTTTCGGTCCTGGTTTGGTGGCCGAAAAGTGTGGTAAGAGTTGTAGCCTGGTATTGCAGGGGTGCTCTCTGAACCAGGTCTCAGTTACTGCACAGATATCGATGTTCTCCATTTTTTGAAGAGCCTCAAGAGAGTGCATTTTGAGGTTTAGGCTTCTAGCATTGAGCAGCATTACCTTCAGATTTTGCATGTTTATATCTGTTACGGTGGTGGTTTTGTCCTTTGAGCCTTGCCTAAAAAAGGCATTATAGGGGTGGCATGAGCCTTAGCCAGTAACCTGAATCCCAGGAGTGACAGGTGCAGAACATCTCTGGCAAAGCATCGTGGTCTGTTGATCATGTCATCCCAGGCAGACAGATACTGGATCCCCTTTGAATGACACCAGAAACTTATCCAATTGTTGAAGTCAATCATTTTGTCCTTATACTGTGGTATCATTCTGGGCAAGGGCAGGATGCTGCTCAGGGCTAGGCTCATACCTGCCTGGGCCACATGATCTGAGAACTCTTCCATATCTCTTTTCATGTAGTCCAGGGAGGTATGTCTCAAGTCATTCACTCCAACATGGACAATGACAGAGTCATATTTGTAATTGTTGTGGAGTGACTTGAGTGCGTGATGTGGCGGACCCTGGCACCCGACAGGCAGCTGACTGTAATTCTCTCCTTGTTCAACCTGGTGAGTGGGACATCAGTGTGCCTGACTATAGAGTAGCCTATGACTAAAGTGTTGGGCACATTGCCTTGCCTTAGGAGCTGTTGTTGGGTGGCACACTGGTGTTGTGAGTGATGTGGCCCTTTGGTTGTGATTTGTGTTTGTTTGCATTTCAGCTTCGGAGGTCTTTGTCACTTGGGCAGGTTAATGTTAAGGACCTCCGCATAAGTGGGTTTAGTGGTACTATGCATGGATGTTGGAGGCATGAGTTTTGAAGGGCTATGTGTTGCTTGAGGTGTAGTGCAGGTGTTAACCTTCTCCTCTTGACTGTCTAGCACAATCTTGGGTGGAGAAAGCTTTGCTTCCAGTTTGGCTATTTGGTTCAATTGATTCTTTGAGCATTTCAAAAGGCGTGGTAATTCCTCGAACAAATATAGCCAGCTGAGCAGTATCCTCAACATCAGTACTTCCATTAAGTGCCAAAATGAAGGAGTGACAATGTTGTAGTCCTTGCAAAAATTATCTTTAATGTTTGCCGACAGTTCCTTCACCCATCTTGCAATGGTCTGATGTGAGAGGCTCAGATTTCTTTGGACAGGCCATGTCTGTAAATATTCTAAGGCAATCTTTAACATAGTCCCCATCTGAAAATGGCTCAAATAACTGACTTTACTTGGCATTTCTTTGGTCTGTGACTTTGAAAAGTGAGTGCTGGGTATTAGTAGCTTACCTCAGGGCTTTTACTCTGTCCGTCCACAGTTGTACAGTGATTTTGTCAAATTTAGCTGCATGGTTTGCAATGTAATGGCACTTTATGGTGTACTCTTCAGGCAAGACTGTAGTTTCCTGACAAGTTAAATACAAGATGACATCATGCTGGTCAATGACAAAATTCTCCTTAGACTACAAACTTTAAAAACATGACATTCACTGTCAATATTTCTTCTTTTAGCAGTAGACATCACTTTGATAAACATCTGTAGGGAAAAGGAAAACCTAGAGAGAGACATAAGGCAAGCTGTCCAACTTCATTCCATCCCAGATGGCTCTCTAAAAGCATTCTGAAGTAACATTTTGAAAATCTGCATATAATCTAAAATTAGCCACAGAAGGGCCCCCATATCATCAAGGTAGTTGTTGCTACTCTGTCTCACTGAGAGGACCTTGCGTATTTTCCACTGAACAAGCCATATCAAGGATTAGTATATCCTTGCCAAAAAAGGTGCAGTGCGATATAATACTACTATAGCTTGTGATAAACATGACAATTTCACAGTAATTCAGTTACTGATCACTCATGCACTACTGACCACATCCTATGTACTTCAGTTAGTAATTAAAGTTTTACCATTTCAACCACAGCAGTCAATAGCACAAAAAATCCTCAACAGATGAGTAAGCACTGATAAGACAATAATGGCTGTGTAGTCTTCACTACTGTAGCAGGTTTGGAGCATGACTAGAACCCTGAAACTGTATTACATTCTCACAGAAACCACCACGTGATCAATGCAGGTGGAAAACTCAAAAGGTTCAGGCTGAAAAATAGAACCATTTAGACCATCCCATAATTACCACAGGGCAATTAAAGTTTTGATGTGAAACTAATAATACCAAAGGATCACAGTAGTGGATACTGAAGAAATTATTTTACCATTTGATAATACATTGCATTTCAGCACAGGTGGCAGCAAGTGTGCATATCAGCTGAACTGCACAGTAGAGTCAGTCTCAAATAATGTCTCCTCCCCTACTTAGTTATGCACAGCAACTGTAACAGCATTCCTAGCACATACCCCAGAAATGCACGCTATGTCAGAATGACTCACACAAGTTGTAATAAGTACACTGAATGACCTAACTTTGCAAATAATTCAAGCACACACAAGTGCAGGGAAATCTAAAATATGCAGAATAAATATGTTTAAAACATGCACAGCAATCCATGAATTATGCACAGATTCAACTCCCCACACCAAAGGAAGTAGATTACTCAACACAGATATAAGGAAAGTGATAATAAGTCTGTCAAATATGCAATCTGTGCACAGTATGCATACACACCAATGAATTATGCATAGATTCAAACCTCCATGACCAAATAAATCGGGTTACATTTCAGTAGTTAGTTCTAATCATAAGCTTTTTACTTTCTTCTAATGAAAAGAGAGATAAAGGCTTAGATGTCAAACTAGGCTGCTTTAAACTGCACTCTTCAAAGTTTCTGTTGAACCCCCCCCCCCCCGTCCTCTCAACCTCTTTTGAAAATCTTTAGTGATTTACCAGATAATTCCACAATTGTACAAGTGGCAGGGAAAACATGGGATGAAACCAAGAACCACACCTCTGTAGTGTAAGAATTTTGTACAAAGAAAAATAATTGGAAGGTTAGGATACAAAAGACCGAAATCAGCGATAGATTTTAAATATTGTTCTTATAACGTTAGTAAGTCATTAGCATAACAGGTTTTGCAAGTTTAAATACTTTTTTTATAAGCTATCATAACAGATTTTAGATTGGCATGCATTTTATTAATACTGAGAACTCTGAAACTCAAAATAGTGATATTTAGTGACTTTAATCCTTCATTATTTGCTAGAAAACCAAATATTTTATGAGGGACAGACTAAAAATTAGGCAAAAAAATGGATAACTCTGCTACGACTATGAAATAACCACCCACACTGCCCTTTCATCTTCTACAACAGTACTCATACATTTGACATATGCCAGAAAAACACTAATTTTACAAGATTCAGACAAGAAAGAAGGCAAAAATATGGACATGTTTCATCAACAGTACAGTAATTAGTGCTGTACTATAATTCACAAAAAAAACAGTTAAATAACACCATTTCCACAGCACTAGTTTAACCATGTGTGCACAAGCACTTAAATGACATAATTTCCTCCTTGATCTATCGAGTAATTTAAATATGCGCTCACAAGCACTTAACTGATGCCATTTCCCTATCAGGCACTTGAGTAGTTTAACCATGTATGCACACAAACTTAAATAACACCATTTCCCCAATGATCCCTTGAAGAGTTTAACATTGTATACAAAAGCACTTAAATAACAATGTTTCTCCATTAATGCCTTCAGCAGTTAAACCATGTATGCACAAGCACTTAAAATACGCCATTTCCCCATCTATCCCTTCCTGGACATATACTCAGTGCACGAGCCCGCACACACACACACACACACACACACACACACACACACACACACACACACACACACACACACGTGCGCGCGCACTCACATCATGCCTGCAAACAAGTGACTCATACATGAACACTGCATTCATACAAAGACAAGCAAACAGATTTATGCTTAGTTATATCAAATTATGCACACACACACACACACACACACACACACACACACACACACACACTCATACACAAAGACAAATGCATATAAATGATAGCAATAGACATACACATGCACACAAACATTTACAAGCATGCACAGGCATACACACACACACACACACGCACGCACACACACACACACACACACACACACACACACACACACACACACACACACACACAAAGACAAATGCATATAACTGATAGCAACAGACATACACATGCCCATAAACATTTACAAGCATGCACAGTCATACACACACACACACACACACACACACACACACACACACACACACACACACACACACGCACACACACACATTCATACACAAAGACAAATTCATATAAATGATAGCAACAGACATACACATGCACACACATATTTAGAAGCATATACACACATGCACACACACACACACACACACACACACACACACACACACACACACACACAGACACACACACACACACACACACACACAAAGAGGAAAACTTTCCTGTTGCCCCACTCTTTGGTGCAGTTAACTCAGAAGCAACTTTTAAAGTAAAGGGACACAGTCACCACGAGAAGGAAGTTAGATAATGATTTTTTTGTAATGTTTAAAGGTTTGGGGTATGTCAGAGGCTGCATATAATGATTCATCAGACTGGAATGTGGCCCATGGGCTGCCTGTTGGACACCCCAGTCCTACAATCTCTAGTTCCACATTTAGATGGATCTGTACTGCAGGTGTTGGGAATTGAGGAGGAAGGCCAGGATCTATTGACATACATGGTTATGTGCACTATGAGCTGTTCCTCTACTCTCTTTGTGACATACTGCCCTTCTATAATGTCAAAAATGTATTTAAATTGCTTGTGGTTCAGTGACTATGCACATGTCCATCTTGTTGAACATGGTGAATGCTCCATGCTGCAGATGGAGCTCATGCACTGAGCAGCCACATGGTCATGCAGCTTTACCTGTATATCAGATCTGATACAGCAGGCAGGGTCCCTGTCTGTAACAGCAGGTCTAACATACAGATAGAGCTGTTAAGTCTAAGAACTTCAGACAGATGCCATAACTCTGCCAAGTCCTCTTGGAAGCTCAAGGTACACTTGGAATAGGTAAGTGGATTCATTAACACAGAATGCTACAAAATCTCATTACCTGACCTGGAAGTAGAAATATTTCATCCAGTTCAATACCCTGGAATTGAGTGGTATTGAATTGGATAAACCTCACCCCCCTAGATGATACCACCCTGGAACAAGGGGTGCACTGCACAATGAGTACATGGCCTCCACTCTTCTCTTATATGTTGGGTATTTGAAATCAGACTGTTACTAAATTATGTGGAATGAAATTTCTTCAATCAAATTTGACCAAAACAGTACAGTGTTTATGCAAAAAATATTTTACATAGAAGTTTACTCATTTACAGATCATGAAGAAATATCTGCACCTCAATTAATTATGGATAATAATCAACTATGGACGTTCCATATGTCAGGAAGGGTAACCACTCTGCTCCTTCTATATATTCTAGACTGTTATTAGATATTTTTGTTAACAGTCTTCAAAGAATTGTATATCCAAAATGGTTCTATATATTCTCAGGAAATAGTCAAAGAAATACACTAGACTGCACAACAGTAAAGTATCTTTAGAGGCAAATATAATTAATCTACTGTATACTGATATATAAAATAATCTCATTTCAGTATTTTATATCATAATGGATAAAAAGTGAAAAGCATACTTTTATACAAAAGTGCACAATATATTTGTAGTCATGTTATAACACACCCTATGAGTCTCCAAAATTACACTTGACAAGGGCTCTTAGCTAAACTGCTTAGAATTCAATCTGCTGAATAAAAGTGGAAACAAGGGAAGGTTTTGCAGAGGACAAGCATACTGCACCTCCCATGTGGTGGCCTGAACTTATATATAGCAACTCTAATGTTTCCCAGACATGAAGAAGGGAGAAATTTCACAAAATAAAACAATTATTGCTGCTGCATGCTTATGAATTACAGTGTGAATGCCTGCCTAGAAAAGGATTTATGAGTTCAGCATTGGGGAGATAAACTCAAAGAGTGGAATTGTTGTGGGGCAGGGACTTGGAAAAACTTGGAAATGTAAGGAAGCTATTATAACAGTATTATATTTATCTTCTGAGGGACTTAATATTCATTACTCTGACCAGAACTGGTGGGGATATTTTATTTTTCAATTGAATGTTATGGAAATGTTATATAGTAGAGAGTTGATTATTCAAACTAATTGGGACATAAGGTAGTTCGAATAATCAAACTGTCTGGATATTCAAACATTTATTTTATTTATTTATTTATTTGCAGTTTGTTTACCAGGATGGTTCATTGGGTCACAAAGAGTCCATTTTCAATGGAGTCCCGGGGAGAAAAGCTCTAGAATAATACAAACAAATTCTAAATACAAAATTCAAATACAATGATAGCAGTTACAAGATTACAAATTAGAAAATAACAAAATATGAGAGAATTTGGAAAGTACGTAGTAATAAGTGGCAGTGTAGTGACATTAGAAGGAGCAATTGGCACATTGCAAGATAAATTCATTATACAGTTCTTATACAATCTCATAGTTTCTACTGCTTTTACTAGGAGTTATAGAAACAATAGGAGTTTATTTACAGATATAATAGCTTGTGGAGAGTGAGAAAGGTAGGGGAAGCTATGTAGGATGAGAACAAGAGCATTCCCACTGTGAAGTTAGGTATGAGTGAAGTAAGGTTTTGAAGGCAAAGAGACTGTTAGTGGTACAGATGAAAGGTGGGAAAGAATTCCAGTGGCGTGCTAGAGAGAAGAATAGAAGATGTTTACCTGGTGGATGGGCAGATTTGTGCAATTTTATTAGGTTTTGGGAGTTAGATCTTAGACATCTATTAAGCTGATGCATTTGGAAGGTACAGGCAAGGAAGGGGAAGAGAGATGGGCTAAAAATAATTTTGTGAGCTTGTATAAGTTGATCATAGGTAAGATAATTGGGTAGCTCAAGCCAGTTTAGTTGATGAAGGGAAATACAGTGATGGATAGAGGATCTCTGGCCAGTTGCAAATTTTGAAATTTTGTAGTAGCAGGAGGAGAGTTTTGACTTGAGGGAAGATTGTAGACTAGTAAGGATAGAGGCACCATATAAGAGGGAAGGGATAAGATAAGAAGTAGCGTGAGCAAGCCTGGTGGGAGGGGAGATGTAGCAGTTGTGGCGATAAAGTAAGCCAAGTTTCTTATGTGTTTTTTTTTTATATTTACTTGTATATGGCTATCAAACTTTAGCTGATCATTAATGAGGACTCCTAATAGTTTTGCAGTGGGGACTATTTCAAGAGGTGTATTATTTTGGATAGTGAGTGAACTTTTGTTGAGTGTGATGGTTTTAGAGGGAGTGAATATCATTAGCTTAGTCTTGGTTGCATTGAGTGCCAGATGGTTGTCTAGCATCCATTGTTCAGTAGATGAGAAGGTGTCCTGGGTTAATTTTGCTAGTGAGGAAGTAGAGGTAGCAGACCAGATTCCACATATAGCTGAACCAGATAAATAACTTCTAAAAATGTTTTTGATTAACATTAAACAAAAAAAAATAAAACAAATACACTGTAAGTACAAAACGGTATAGTATATTATTGTAGTACAAGCACAAAAAACACTCACAAGTGAATTACTATAATGTTTATGTATTCATACTTAATGATTTTTTCCTTCCTGAAAACTTTGGAAGGCTGCATTCAAATAATTGACATTTCAGATAATTGACATTCGGATAATTAGCTCTCTACTGTAGTTTGTCAGATTATAGATGCCATGCAAACATTAAGGATTCCTTTCTACAATGCCTTCAGATCTTGTTAAGTACTTTTTAAAGATAACAAAATCGATTACCCAAAATTAATTTATACATTACATGAGCTAATGCCACTAGCAATGAAGAAACAAAAAATCTCTGAAGTGTGCTGATATCTTTCTTTACTTGAGAAAACTGTGCTTTGGTACAAAATTTAAAATGGCATAAAAAAAATAAAAAACTTTTTTGAAATGTTGACATTATTTTAGTACTGGTGTCAAACACAATAGTGCTATATTTCCGATACACACTGAGCTTGTACTGAGCTTGTCTACCACCACCACATGTCACATTTGAATTCCTAATAAACTTATGAAGAAAATATCTTGAGATTTCAACATTGTGACCCAATATTTTAAAAAGGCTGCTCACTCTTGTTCTCCAAACTATAACAATTTTACAGCTGATTATATACAGCAGAAAGGATTGAAAACAGAACTAGAAAAAGTGTCAAGTTCATAATTCTGAGGCTTCAACAATACTAACCTACATAGTGTAACATGCTTGTCAGATGTATATTTTTCCATGTATTGAATGGCAGAAAACTAAGCATTGCAATGACTATATATATGCCTACTGCAGGCTTCTACCCATGCAGAATGATATATTTAAAAAGTATGCAATTTTCTAGTAAAATTCGGCATACATGTAGCAGCTTCATGTTATACGTGTCATTTCAAATATAGTGTAATATTTCAGGTTTGAAATATGTCAGTTTTATTAATCTATCTATTTCAGATGTATTAGTGACAAGCATTGCAAGGTAATGTATTATTCCTAGAAAACACTGTAATGAATGTTAGCTCCCTGCCTTAAACATTTGTACAATTGCTTTGACTTTTTCTGTATCACTTGTCTGTTCTTTGGATGTTAGAATATGACACATGTATTTTAGGTTTGACTGGTTTAAATTTGCTCTAATTTAAATTGCACTCATAATATTTTAGTGTATTTAGCTGCTGTTCCAATGTCTTGTCATGTTCTTCTTGTATCTGACTCTACACTGATTAGCATGTATGCCTCTGACATCTTCCAAGCCTTCTATTATTTGTGCCACATCAATTTGGAATACTCCTTATGCTGATGAAATAACAAACAGTAGCCTAAAGAATCTGTAACTTTGTAAATGTATATGAAACATACATAGTCTTGAGCTTTATTCACTCAGAGTTCTTTAAGAGAGTCTTTGGTTTACATCTAATACTGAAAATAATTTAGCATCTGGTATTGCTGAGATGACTTCCTCAGCCGTAAGCAATCAGCAATGGCTTAATTTAGCCACTTCATTTGGCTCTTTCCTAGCAATACAAATATTAACTTGATCTTACTTCACAACTTTAAATATCCTATCCATCATTCTGTTGTTCCCAGTTGCTTCTTAATGACCATAAGATAACAACATGCTGCACTTAAAGAAATCCCAGTACCTCAGAGACACACACTCCAGGGATCTAAACCTTGTCATCACGATGAACAAAACATGCTGGGGGGATAGGTTCCTGAACCAGAGACTCCCCAGACTCTGAAGTAGACTGCCAATACATGGCAAGCAGAGCGCCTCTTTGGTCCTCTTCAAAAGGAACCTTGACAACTGGATGGGAGATAGGAAATTCAGCCCGGGGATCACGTCAGTCACCCTGCTAGACAGGGGTCCAGGGAGGTAAATACTGTGGTAAGAAATAGCCAGGGAATTGTTATGGCTAGGCTTGTATAGGCCCTAGGGCCGATAGCCTAGTACAAACCTATGAACCTATGAATTGATTCAATTCCTGATAATTTCTGTATCAGCAAGCATCTGAAAATTTCTTTAGAGCATATATGTCTGACATAGTATCAAGATTTGTTTGTAAAAAAAAATTCTTGCAAATGTCCTAAGCGGGGGTGGGAGGTGGGGGTGGTGTGGGCAGCACATATGTTTGAAACAGTATTATGATATTGCAGTAGTATTCAGAATGCATCTGCAACTCTGTCACTGTTCTTGAATAAATACAAGATTTACTGGTATTATAGACCCACACTTCATACATATAAGGTGAATGTGTGATAAGTAGCATTATGCCACTAAGTAAATCAATTACCCTTTCTATGTTCTCACAAGCTATATGGTTCAGAATATTAGAATACACTTATTTAAGCAATATGATTTGAAAGAGGGTTTTGTACTTTTTATTTTTGTATTTATATACCAGTTGTTTTTAACCTATTGGCTTTAATTTGTGCCTTTAGTATGTTAACAATGTAAAAATATGCTAAATTATTTTTCCTGTGCATAATACCCATAAAGCTACAAAACATATCTTTACACAAAATGTACTTTGCATCTGTGTCTAGTTTAAATCTACATTGCATTTAATTGTCAGTGTTTCTTGCTAACAAAACTGATTTGTACTCTTCAAACCTATTTCTATTAGTGTAACATTTTCCCCTTTCTTTGCTCCATATCATGCAAAGATTTAATAAAAAATGTGTAGCACTGCAGATATCCTCTGCATCATGCCCTAGACTTCATTTTTAGTTTGCAAAGACTGTCTAGAAAATGCTTAACACTACTCCAAAATCTCCTATCCCTAGAAGAAACCTTTCTTCATAGGTAGATAATAGTATTTGGAAACATGATTTCTATTGTGAATTATATTATCTAGACCTGGCATAGACTAACTGCACATGAACATGCTACATGGTCCTTAACAACTCTCAAATATGTCTGACCCCATAGCACTATCTGTATGTCAGCCATGATACATGTGTGACAGGCAATACACTGCCATGCATTCCATGAAGTATAAGGCATAGCATTAAAATGAGAGCATACACTGCGGTTCAAATTATTAGAAAAATCTGCTTTGATTTGTCCTAGCATTTGAAGGTCAAGACTTAATAAATACTCTTACTGTGCATGGTTGTCCCTGACCCAGAACTAAGACTATTCCTACCTTAGTATACCTCTATCTGCACAAACATGCTATTTTCATCATGTATTGCCTGCAGTACTCCTACTGGCATACAGGCAAAACAATATCTACTCGAAGACAGCCCTTTCACTTTAATGGGTCACACTGCTACTTAGACATTTAACATTGCTTAATATAAAATGTCATACTTCTGTGGTAAAGACTGTCTAACTCCTGTTTGGAAATCATGTATAAGGCTTTGTAATTCCTCATTAGCCTGTATTGTTTGAGAAATTCTAGAGCACTTGCTTTTAGAATCAAATATGGCATAGCTACTTGGAATAGCATTATACCACAAGGAAAATTATATTGGAGTTTAGTTTGTGTCTTTTTTTTTTTTTGCACACAATAGAAAAATGATGCTTTTTGCCACACTTTTACATAAACTGATTAAATGTAAACCATGCATTTATTTCATTCATGTAGTCACCCATCACATGAGACCTGAATTTAAACTGCACCATGCTTGCTGTGCACCTTTCTTTCTCATCACCATTACTGCTTTATCTCACTTTCAATTTATTTCTTGTTTTTGTGTTTTTATTTGGCTTATGTTTTATCTTACAAACTTCTATTTTCATAGACAGTACTTTTAACCAAGTATTTACAATTTATATCAATATGTATATATATATATATATATATATATATATATATATATATATCTACTGTTTCTAATGTCAGTTTTGCTTCTCTTAATTGTCTGTCCTTATTTTAACTTTTTATAACACAAAATGTTAAATATTTCTTAATGAATCTTGCAACTTAATAAATGCACAGCCTCAGTTCTTTAGCTCAGCTGTGCAGTATTCTATATTTTATATAAGGCTTTGTGTCTTTTTTAAAGAACAAATGTTGAACAAATGATAAATTATTTTCAAACCTCTGTTTATTATTGATGTGGTTCTGTTGTTCAACTTTTCTTGAAGAATACAGACATTGAATATTTCTAAGGCATTTTATCTAGGGTGTGCAAACATGTCTCACTTCTTTTGAGGCTTCATGGCTATTTTGGTTGCGGTGATGAATGAACTGAATTTCTGGACGCTGAGCTTCCACTTGACTGCTAAACTGCTTTTTAGAATAAGAATTCTTAGTGGTTGCAGCTGGACCATTCTTCTAGATGGAAATCATACTGTTGTAGTTCTCTACATGTGCACAAAAGTATAGTTCTTCACTTACACAATTTCTGCACCTGTATCATATAAATAATATCTGGATGTTTGTCAGAATGTTCAGTTAAAGCATGTACACTGTGGATGTGCTTTACTGATTAAAAGGTTCACAGCTTTAGACTCAGCTTATAGCTTAAAGGCTATCAAGAAACTTGAACATTTCACCCTTGCAGTGATTAGGATAGTGTAGTTACCTCTTGACATGAGAGCAATGATATTAATACCAGCTGTAAATCTGCCGTTGCCCAAACAGTTGTTGAAACTGGTTTTGAAGATGATCATGAATGTACTAAGTTTAAAATGTAGAGAGAATCCACTCCAAAGGGGGAAATATGTTGTATGAGACCTCTGTCTTGCATGCTTTCAATGGAGATTTAAGTCTTTTCACTGGATGCTTGGCTGCTTGGTTTTGAAGATGCAAGAGGTCAAAAAGACATTTGTAGAAAAAAACATTAAGCAATGCTTCTATTTCAGAGCCTGTATGAGATAAATTAACAATAAGGCTTTTCTTTGATCTGGGTTACTTAAATTTCTTAGACCAGATATAATCTTTGCTATGAACCTTTGGGATTTCATTAGTAGGTCTATATTATGTTATTGATAAACATATTCATCAAACATGTCTTCACTATCTAATAAACAGTGAAAACAGAATTCTCTGAATGGCCACTTCAGCAATTTTTTTTCCTGGGGAAAAAAATTGCTAGGTCAAACAAAAACAAAACAAACTTTCAAACCCTACAAAGTGCCCCCCACACCCACTTAACTAAATATATTAACTCCGAGATCACACTACAGTGAGGAAAAGGGCAAATCCTCGATGACGGCCAAGTGTTTTTTTCCCCTGGGGAAAAAACTCACTGAAGTGGCCATTAGGAGATTTGTGTTTTCACTGTATATTGGTCAGCTAAGACATGTTTGATGAACGCATTTTTCGATAACATAATATAGACCCCCTCTTTAGTTGTGCTAGATTGTTGGAAAGCTATCCTCGAAAGAAGCACTGATTTATTGGTGGGTCAGGTAAGTGAGGAGTATAGTGGCAAAAAGTCATTTTTTTGTCCCAGATGAGATATTGCAAAAGGTAATCTGTGTGAGGTTGAACAGCATCCTGACAACAACTGAGATGTAGTGATCAGATGAGGGCTCAGTGTCTCTGTAGATACCTATGTTTCTGATGACAGTCTGTTTTTAGAGAGCTTTCCATGCTGTGATATATGGGGGGGACGGGGCTGAAGGCTTTAATGAATGTCACAGCACTGCATTTACTGGCATTTAGGATGAGCCCAAGACGTACATACCAGGTGCTGGACTCTTCCATTTCTTGTTGGATAATTAGAAAATCATGAGTAGTGTTGACAACTTCTCCAAGTTTGTGTTCATCAGCAAATTGGATAACCAGAAGCCCTCCATGCTTGCTGTCGTATGAGATCAGTACATGACAAATAAGAAAGGACCCAAAACAGAGCCCACTGGAGCACTGCTGGTGACTTTCCTGTGGCTAGAGAACATACCACCCATCTTTACAATGTGAGTCCTGTCTTTAAGCCAGAATATATCTAGTGGACTACATACCCAGAGTCAAACAGGTCTTTACTCTTACTTCTGCTAAAAAAGGGGTGTACCATATGCCATGCACTTCCTGTAGTTAGGTAAGCATTCACCCATATAAATATATCTATGTATCTATCTCTCTATATAATATATATGGGTCTACTTCTACCCATCGAAAATACACTTTCCCGAATTACAGATACACTACTCCATTTTAACGAAAGTGCATGTAAACTAAAATGCACTTTCACAAAAAACACTTCACTGAACGACAAAACCAAAAAAAAAAAAAAAAAAACAAATATAGAAAATACATTTATGCAGGGGGGGGGGCAAACCCCCCTGCACCCTCCACACCCTCACTACTTCTATATACTAACTCCAAGATCACACTACAGTGGGGAAAAGGGAATATTCCCTTATCCTCACTGTACCGCGACCTATAACAAGATATATAAACATTAAAGTTTCCCCTCCCATAAACCACTTAAGAATCAACACATCTGCACCACCCCAAGATCCCAGAACTGGCAAACACTCTTTGCTGAACTGTTTTTCGCAAAAGTGCATTTTCATTTACATGGTCTTTCGCTAAAGTGGAGTCGTGTATCTGTAATTTGGTAAAGTGTATTTTCAATGGGTAGAAGTAGACCTATATATATATATATATATATATATATATATGTATATAAATATATATATATATATATATATATATATATATATATATATATATACATATATTTATTTATTTTATTTTTTATTTTACATTTGTTGACTGGGCTAGTCTAACTGGATATATGTCCATTTTCAGTAGAGGCCCAGGGAGAAAAGCTCCAAGTATTAATGCATAGTTAAAAAATTGGTCTACATAGAAGTTATAACAGTAAAACACTAAGCAGGAAAAAAACAAAATAAAAAGGAAATTTTTTTTTTTTTTTTTTTTTTGGGATGGGCAAAGAACAATATTTTATAAAGTAGCTAATATGAAAGAAGGATAAAGTAAGAAAGGAGGTGAAGGAAAGATAGGAAAGGTATCAGAGAAAGAATAGGGTGAGTTGAGGAATAGGTTATTTTCCTAGGTCTAAAAAATAGTTACTTTTATGAGAGAGAGGCAAAATATACTCCTAAGAAGAGAGGAAAGAAAAAAAAACTTTTTGGTACTTATTCAATGAGTAAGTTCCCTGTCTTAATGTGTAGTTGTGGAGCTTAGGAAACATCAACTGGGTTATTGGGTAAAGAAGGGGGAGAGGGAAAGGGAGATAGGAGACAGAAGAGCAAGGCTAGTCTGGGTTAATGCAGGGGCATAGCCATTTTTGTTAAGGTGCAATTTGAGATTCTTCTTGAAAATAGGAAGAGAAGTCAGGGATGAGATATCAGCGGGTAATCTGTTCCAGTGTTTCCCAACTGAGTTGGAGAATAAGCCATCTCCTGCAAAGTTATTAGGTGTAGTCCTATTGATCAGGAGTTTATTGGAGGAGCGTAGATTTTTAAGGTTATAATAAGGGGTAATAAGGCTGGTGAGTATTGGAGTTTTGTTGGGTTGGTACAGGGTTTTGTGAGCTATTATTAGTTGTTGTAATTTGATCTGATTGGGAAGTTCTAGCCAGTCAAGTTGTCTTAGATTAATACAGTGGTGGGTCCTAAAAGGAGATCAGGTAACAAATCTAGCAATGTTGTTGTAGGATAGAACTAGTTTATTAAGGTTTTTTTTGACAGGTTGATGTAAATAGGACATGCATAGCGTAAAGTAGATATTAGATGGGTTTTGGCTAGGGTAATTCTAGTAGCTGGGGTAAGGTATGGTATATATATATATATATATATATATGTCTGTGTGTGTCTGTGTGTGCATGTGTGTCCATATACTTGTAGTAGAATACTATGTTACTTTTCTCTGTTTACACCAATAATCTAGCATCTGCCAACAAACATGGCACACTCATACAATACGCAGATGACTCGACCATCATCTGCTCAGCCCAGTCCATACCAAAACTGCAAAAAGTCACACATGAAGCCTTTTCCTCTGTTGAAACATGGTTATCCGATGCCCAATTCACTCAATCCAAACAAAACTAAACTACTCATCTTCCAACCCACCAAACGTACTCAAAACAACTCTCACTTTAACATCACAGAAAAAGACAACACCACTATATACCCAACTGAACACACCAAATTGCTAGGAGTGGAAATAGACAATAAACTAAAATTTGACATTCACATATCCATGACCATAAAAAAAGTCCACAAAAAACTAGGAGCGTTATACAGAAATAAGCAATTTCAATAGCAAATTCCCACCTTATCTCCACCCTACTTTATGCCTCTCCAATATATACCAACCTAAGGCAATGTGATCTAAACAAATCAGAGACCTGCTACAACAAAATTGCCAAATTCGCGACAGGGGCATCCTACCGTAGTCACCACTGTCTCTCACTTGCTGAACTGGGCTGGCTTGAACTCCCTCACCTCCTTCAGTGGTATCAAATCTCTCTCGCCCACAAACTAGTAAACCATCCACTAAATGTCTCATCCCTCCAGAATCCTATTGCACCACCAGACCACTAAGATCCAGCAACAAAAATCACTTGCAGATCACTAAAGCCAATAACTCTGCTGGTGAAGCACTATTCTCTTGCACCATAGCCAAATTATGGAACTCACTCCCACCCACAATTACCTCTGTACCATCATGCACCCACTTCAAAACTTTACTAAAAGCGCACCTAAAAACATGCTGGCTATGCCTTTGCAACTCCCACTCTAATATCATCCACCCCATCCAACCATTACCTTTCTTTCCACTCCACTAACTACCTTGATTATAGCAAACTCAGATGCTCATAAGCCTAGTACTTATTATACAGCAGGAACTTCTCATTGTAACATTTTTAATGTCTGTTATGTACTTCACAGATAAAGATTCTAGTTGTCTACTGATGTACTATGTTCTTCATCTGTAAATATGTTGTAAGTAATTGCTATGTTAAATTGTTAATCACTATGTAATCCAATGTAAATACTGTCTGTTTATTTTACTGTGGAGCTTTTCTCCCCGGGCCTCTGCTGAAAATGGACCTAGGTCCAGTCGGACACTCCCAGTCAACAAATTTAAATAAATAAATAAAAATGTTCAATTCTCATTAAATTCCTAAAATAGATTAGTCCCTGATGATCAACAGTGATGGTGAGTTAATACATATATTATTTCTATAGCTGGGGTTGTGGATATTATTATCCTAGTGAATGTATGTCTCAGATCTGTTCTATAGTGTGAGGCCTGGTTTCATCATGAATTTTGTGAGATGCATAGATTGGGGGAATGCTTGGAACTTTGATGAAGGAGAACTTTCTTGGTAGAAGGTAAGCTAGTTTAAATGCCAACTTCTTGGCATGTTAAATAGAGACCCTATGTAAGAAGGCATGATGGCTTTATTATTCTATAGCATGTGCAGAATTCAGTAACTAAGCTGGTCAAAGCTTCTCTCTCTTGCTACAGTAAACTTTTCATCTAAGATCTGGATTAGTTGCCGAACACTGCCAAATCATTATTAAAGATACTTGTTTTTAGTTAAACTACGCAATGTGAGCCTTTTTAATATGTAACATACATATTCTCGCCTTCTATTCCTGCACAACCTAGACATGTCAGTTTTAAAGTATTTGTTCTGACCTTCCTTGCTGAGCACAGCCTGGTTCTGTAAATATCTAAGTTGCTTATTCTCACTATGTCTTACACAATGTGGTTCTTGCCAGTGTTTAAGATACTTGTATCACTATCCATGTCTGAAACATCCTTAGTCCTGTCAGTTTCACAGATACTTGTTCTTGCCTTCCATTCCCTGTATAACCTTGATCCTGTCCGTATCTAGGATACCTATTCTCACGTTCCATGCCCCACACAACCAGGGTTTTGTCAATATGTAAGACGTGTTGCCACCTTCCATGTCCTAGATCATCTGTGTCCCATTTATTTAAGAGCTGTTGGTGCTTTGTGCCTTGGCGAGGCATCACAAGTCATCAGGAGTGAAAATAACAGATGTTCCTAGAACTAGGCTTGAGGTTTCTGGGTCAATATCCTTTGTCTGTTTTACCTTAGTCCTTCCTTCATTCAGATATCCAACATAGAAGCTTCTTTTAGGAAGCCCATATCACCTTCTTGGAATATAGTTTTTATTTCCACCTAGGAAATCTGTTTTTAGTGTTCAATATCAGTAGTAGTTATGCATAATATTATCTGTATTTGGTTATTGTTGTTATCACTGCATTACTGTCTTGTTCTTAGGTTTGTAGGTGTGTACTAGGCTAATGACCAATAGGGCCTTTTTAAACCAAGCCATGCATCTGAAATCTCTGACAAGTTGTTTTACATTTTTACCTTGTATGGAGCCTATATTTTTCGGCTATATGTTTTATAATAAAACAATCACTCGATCAATAAATAAATAAGTAAAATAATTGCTCCTCCCACACTTTACCATCAATAATGAGAATGATCGGTATAGTTCTTTAAGTTTACAACATTTCAAAGCGTATTACTATTAGGCTTAGTGAAACCTGATCATCAACAAGATTCAAGAATGGAACATTCATAAAAAAATAATTGAATCCAATTTCTAAAAATCAGAATCTAGTGAGGGAGCAAAATACTGTTAGAGCAGCAGTTGAAGTTACCTAGTGCTCTTTTCTGTAGAAAATTGAAATGGGGAGCTTTTGGCTATTTGAAGTTGGGAAAGTATATTTAACTAATGGTCATAAGAGAAGACAAAAGCTCAAAATCCTAAGGTTGACTTGCTAATGGGGAAAATCTCTAGAAATGAATTCTAGGAAAATAGGAAAGCCACAAACTCCCAAAAGGCAAATATTGACAAGAACAGACACACTATGGGCAGCTCATTGAAGCAGAAGTTAATAAGGTGTCAGAAGGAGGTTATCTGAAATGATGGCAATCGGTAACTTTGAAGTTAATGCTCATCAGACAGTCAGATGTGAAATGTAGACTTCTTACCACCTGCATTCTGAATAGAACAACACTTTGCAGAAGTCACACAACATATCAAAGCTAGATAAAACCAGTGGGCAGCCAAGGAACTACAATATTTAATCCAACAAAAGTAGCTCCACAAATAACAAGATGGTCCACAAGAAAAAAATGATTGCAGGCACTAGAGGAAAACAGCAACAATTTATTAATAAAAACTCTCAGCGCTTCGCCTCCAAAACAACTTTGACCAAAGAGACTCTAATAAATTGTTGCCATATTCCTCTCATGCCTGCAATCATTTTTTCTTGTGAACTACAATATTTATTCAAAGTTAAGAGACTCTATTTTGTGACAATGAAAAACAAAGGCTTATTCTGCCCAGGAATATAGCAAAAATGCTACCAGAACAAACAAAGATGGGAAAATTCAAACAAACTCAACAATTAGGTAACTAATCAGAAACAATTGTGGAGACTAATAAATCAACTTTCAGGCCTATTAACCAATGGCAGCATTCAACCCACATCAGGAAATCTTCCATCTCTACTTTTTCTTCACAAGTATATTCTGCCCCTCCACAGGACTGCCACAGCCATCCCATCTCCCAGAACCCCTTCCCTTCAGACTTCATTAATCTGGACATTATAAATTTCTAAAACCTGGACACTCATCTATTTGGCTTTATCAAAGGAAGATCCTACCTCTTTAATATCCAAGTAACTGAAGCAGTGGATAACGGTTATACAGTGCACAGTATATCTAGACCTGTTCAAGGCCTTTAACACCATTCCCCCTGCAGGCACTATTGGTAGACTTGTAAATCTGAATATATATTCTTATACTGTGTGATGGATAGTTAACAGGTTACCTGACAGAACCCATGTGGTTAGAGTAGCAGGTGACACTTATGAAAGCAGAACAGTCACCAGTGGTATACCACAGGGCTCAGTTATGGGTCCTCTCCTATTTGACATGTATTTCTCAGACCTTCATGCTAGCACTTCTGATCTATGGTTAACTATGTTTGCAGATGACTGTAAATTGAGTGTTGTTATTCGATCTTCAATTGACTCACAATAGCTCTACCATGGCTTAGGCCATGCAAGCAACTGATACAAGGACAATGATCTCAAATTAAATGTAAAAAAAAATGTAGCATAGTTTATTTTGGTAAACAAAACAGTTCAACTTACCATATAGGAGATGCATCCCTCCAATCAGACACTGTTGCAAGGGATCTGGATACTCTTACTAATAATTCCTTATCATTTGGCCATCATGTCTCCACAATAATTTGGAAAGCACATATTATTTCAAAGGTATCTTTACTAGATGCAAAGAAGTGTTAATTCCCCTTTAGGAAAACAGGAAAGAGCTAGCCAGTACGACCGGTGCAAGGCAAACAACCTAATGTGTAACCAAAAGAAAAGCCAGCACTTAGATGTATGAAGAAATCTTTATTGGAACTAGACCGGTTTCAGCACATAGCTTTCATCAGTAGTATGAACCTTTAGTCATATTATCATCATCAACCCTTTTTTCTCATCTAAATGGGGTTGTGTCAACTGTCGCCATCTCTCTGTATTCAGTGTCACTCTCCTGCCTTCTTTGTCACTCATGCCTGACTGTCATAAGTCTTGTTTCACACAATCCAACCATCTCTTTGTTGGATCCCCTTATTTCTTCTGACCTTCTTCCTGCCTGTCCCAAATATTCTTCACCAGATGGTACTCTGCTTTTCACACGTCTCCAAACCAAAGCACTGTAATCTTTTCTCGTTGACATTTCTAGCAATTGGACCTACTTTATCTTCTGCTCTTATGTTCTCATTTCTTCACCTATCCCACAGTGTGCATCCTGCCACCCGTTGCAGGCACTGGATCCCCATCACCTCTAGCTTCCTAAACGTATCTGCCTTTACTGCCTAGGTTTATGTTCCATACAGTAGTACTGTCACACCATTATAGTGTACACCTTATGTTTCAGCTTCTTTGGTATTCTTCTGTCATATATTGCACCTGACACTCTGTGTCAGTTAAATGCAGCCCTTCTGATTCTAACTTTAACCTCCTCATTCAGACTTCCCTTCTTCTTAACCACCCCTCCCAGATACTTGAAGCTGTTAACCTATTTCACTCCCGTCCCTTCTGTCTCATTTCTCAGCATCTTCTGATTCCCCTTTTGCTGTCATTATAACTGTCTTACTTGTACTCAGTTTCACCCCATGTGCCTTCAGTTTTGTATTCCATTCCCCAACCCTTTGCTGAAGTTCTTTCTCTGGGTCTGCCTGTAATGCCATCTCATCTGCATACAGCAGCTTTGTTGATCTGTCCCATACAACCTGTTTGCCAATGTAGTTTATCATCAGTATGAACAGCAGTGGGCTCAAAGCTGAACCCTGATTCACACCCACTCCCACTGGGAACCCCTCTGTGAGATTGAACACTTTACGTACTTAAGTAATTTGGTCCTTGTATATAACTTGCGCTATTTCTACCAGTGTTTCTGGGATGTTGAACCACTGCAGGACCGCACAAAATAGCTTTTTTGGGACATTGTCATATGCTTTCTCCAAGTCTAGGAATGACCAATTGGACTATTTCCTTGTCTCTAGCTGCTATTCAGCTATGTGTCTTAATATAAACATTGTGTCAGTTGTGTTGAATTCTGATCTGACTCATTACTGAATATAATATCATATTGTACCCATTATTTAATATAACACACCTTTTGATATGTATTTATCTAAGCATATCACACAACTTGAGAAACCTCAGAGATTCATATCAAAAAAGATCAGTGGCTTCAAAAAGTTTAGTTATCAGAAAAGACTGTCAGCCCTTTCTCTGTATTCAGTCGCTTAGACTCCTCCATGATGATCTATGTCTAGCCTTTCGTGCCTTGAAAGATCCAATCCTAATTGATCTTTTATTCCTTCTCAGAATTAATGGTACATGAAATACCTGGTTAAAGGAAATAAACCTTCATCAGCAGATAAATTAGACACACTGGACTGATAGAGTCATGTCCCAAAATATCCCCCACCAATGGAACAAACTTCTACTGCATGTCAAGCAGAGTAACTCCCTTACCACCTTTAAGATAAACCTAGATAATTGGATGGGCAGCTTCAGATTCTGTTCTGGTCTATCTTGTCTTGCCATCCATGAGATTAGAGAGACATTTTGTGTCGGATTTTTGGCTAGGTTAGAAGTGTGTGCAGACCAATTGTCTGGTAATTACTTATGAACTTATAAACCTAGGAATGAATAGAATAGTTGCATGGTTGAAATACTCTGCAATTCAGGAAGTACATCAGGAAGGAGAATGTTTCAGGCTATGCAATATGGAGGATGTTCTGAAGTTTAAGCAAAGGTATCACAAAACTAAACAACCCAGGCAGTAAAAATCTGAACTGTCTTCAAGACATTACCTTGGAGAATAACCTTAGATGTATCAGTGGTGATGCATAGACACTGAGAGGATGTACAATATCAGATGGTGAAACCTCCTGCAGGAAAGAAGACAGAACTAGGAAGTGCATAAGGATTGCATGCTAGTAAAAGAGATAAGCAGGAAATAAATAAAAAAAATCAACCACAAGGAAATGAAGAAAGAGACAAGGTGGCTTAGGGGAACAAGTGAAAGATTTATATCACATTGACAGAAAAACGAGAAGCCTCTCTCAAAGGACATTTAGGTCAAAAACAAAGAAACAAGTAGAAGCAGAGAGAGAGAGAGAGACAGACAAGATTGAGAGAGGGCTCTAATAAGATGGAAGGATAATGTGTGGGATGGTTAGGGTAATTCAGAAGTGAAATGTTGGTCAAATGAAGGAATAAACAGGCTGAAAATGATGGATGGAAAAGTTGAAGAGGTTGAAGGTAGGGCTACAGAAGGACTGAAAGTGGCCACAGAAAGAGAGAAGCAAGAAATAAATGGAAAGAATTGATACTGACAGGCAGGGGTCTGTGGACAGGGCAGGAAGGATGTATTAAATAAAACATATCCTTACCTTGTGAAACTTACCCCAAGGAACAAATCATCAAAACTTTACAAACAATGGCATGATTTTATTCAGTTCCCAGGGCAATGGTGGGTAATGTAGTCAAGGGAGCATAGGGATGAGCCTCCAAGTTAAACAGTGTCGATGTGCACTTACTAGAGGAAATATAAGTTTAATGTCCAAGTATTACAAAAATAAGTAATAATTGCTGATGTAATATAGGGGATCATAAAAAGGAATATATGAGGAAGGGACAAAGGAAAATGTAAGGTAAAAATAACCCACAGACAAATATCAAATAGAGGAATAGTAGTGTACACATATTATAGTAAAGAGCTATAAAACTGAAAAAAAATGTGTTGGACTGTCACACAAATGAAAGTGACACACTAGATATGTGGAGAGGGGAGAGAAAATGAATATAAATGCTATAATACAAAAGATTATGACAAAAGTACCAGGTTGGCATGTAAAGTATTGGTGTGAGAATGGAATAAAATAAGGTCTTAACAGGCTCACATCAAGAGCATGGCCATGCAAATGCAAGAGCCAAAAGGCAGGGATTCAGAAGCCAAGGAGAATGAAGAGTGGATGAAGCATAGGCAGCTGCCAAAGCTTCCAATGTTCAGCATAGAGAGTAGACCCAAAGGAAAGGTAGTGCCAAAAAGCAGCAACTAGAAAAGCAGGGAGGGGTGGCCAAAAAGAATACCTTAGATTACATGAAACTTCAGAGGATGGGTTGCCAAATCCTATCAGAAGAAGAATATTATTTAACCAACATATCTGACTGTAATACCTGATTGTTTGTATGACTAGTGATCCTTATTTTTAGAAATGAGTGCAACTCACTATACATATTTTATTCTTCACTGCAGTGTTTGCTAATTGCACATACTGTATTTTTGGAACATTTGTAATTTATGGTTTTCACCTTCCATCAGTACTAAGGTAACTACTCTTTTCCATCTGCACACCTATACATCTAACATTCTTTATCTAACCTTTTTCTCTTCCGCTCTCCAAACAGCTACTTGGCCAGCATGCCCCCTACTTCTGATTGAACTTACATCTCCCTCTTTGCACATCTATAAGACCCACATAATGGATTCCACAGCACAGTGCACCTGAGAAATAAATATAGGTGAATATTCACCATGTAAATTCTGTTCTTATTTAATTTAAGTTACATTTCTGGAAGTTGTGTGCACACCCACTGAGATGCTAGGTACTGGTTCTTCTTGCTTCACTCTCCACCTCCCCTCCACCACTATATTACTATAGTTAAGTGGGGTCTATATCACTTCTTCGAACTTTTATTATGTTGAATAACTAATCATCAAACCCTAATTGTCTAAGTCTCTATTCAGTAAACAACCTAAACATTGATTTTAAATTCATCAAATTGTTTTAGTTGGCCAGCTCCGCAAATATTACATATGCTGTGACAGTAAACTTTTTTTACTTTTTTGCAGGGGGGTACCCCCCTGCACTCGCACATGGGGGACTGTCCCCCCACACCCCCTGCAAATTAAATATTCTAATCCGAGATCACACTACAGTGAGGAAATGGGTAAATCATGGCCAGTTGACATATCAATCGCACAATTTTTTTTTCAGAATTTCCAACTAAAACAATTTGTTGAATTTAGGTTGTTCACTGAATAGGAACTTTGACAATTAGGGATTGATGATTAGTTATTTGATAAAATAAAAGTTCAAGAAAGTGATATAAACCTATTAAGTGAATATGACCAAAGTAAGCCCTATAAGGTACCCTTATTGCAGCCTTCACCCCATGGTAAACTTATCACCTTTTAACTAACGATATTACATGCTGAGTTTGTCTAATACATGCCATTAATATTTAAGTAACACTGCACATCATCTCTTTTAAATAATTTAAATGAGTACAGTGTCTTACTGCTTAGGTTCTCATCCTTACCTGCTCACAGTTTTTTTTTTTTTTTACTACTCAGCATGGCCTGGCTCTACCCACTCCATTCACCCCTTGCTTAGCTCAGTCTCAGTCTGCTCCCCTACCCTACCTCCAAATTCCACCACCCCCTTAATACACCCCCCTAGATTACCCCCATATCTCACCCACTCCCACTATCCGTACATTTATACTCAGCCAGCTATATACCCACTTTAAACCACAGCCAATCACTGCAAATAAAGCCAGCAATAATTACCTAATCACATACTTTGCTACCTCAAATTATTTCAAGAATTAGTCCCATCCTTCCTATAAATATACAGACCTCCCTGAAATGCCACCTCAAAACTACCTCCAAAACAGTGCAACAAATAATAACATAATGTTACTCCAACTCACAACACTCATTGTCTCACTTATAACTACTTAACTTTTTACATCAAACCATTATCTCCATATCATAATTATCCACTCTCCCACCAACCCAACCAGCACCCAGCACAATACCTCATTATGTGATATTATCATATCTCCTCAACTGTTTAACAACTTCATTATGGAGCTTTTTTCATTCAAACATTCTCACTCAAAAGCTAATCCAAGTCCTCCCCAAAAATATACAAGGCTACTTATCAGACTCTCATACCTATTCTCAGTCAATATAAATCATATTAAATTATGCAGTGAAATGCACCCCATCCCAGGTTCTCAATCCTAAACAAATGCCTAACCCTCTGAACACACCAACCTTTCCAAACCCTAATAATCTCAGGCATAGTAACTTTGATCTGCTATTATTAAACATGAACTTGAGAAGCCTACCAAACAAAATTAATGAAATTACTGCAGCACTCTTCCATTATTCCTCAGATATATCAGTCAAAACAGAAACTTGGCTTAAACCCCACATTCAAGATAATGAAATCCAAATCCTTACCCATGGTTATAATATCCACAGACAAGATAGAACCCATAAACATGGTGGTGGTATTGCAATATTACATAAGGACAATCTCAGACTTGAAAGACTTGATAAAATCCTCTTAATCTAGCTAATTTAGAAATACTCTTCTCCCACCTTAAAATAAACCCTAATAAACACATTATCATATCCATTTACAGCCCTGCTGGCAACAAACCAGCTATTATTGGGGACTTCCTTTGCAGGTGTGCCTTGACTTTCAGTCAGGAAACTATAATAATTGGGGATTTCAATATAGACTGGGCTACATGCTCCTCTGATAATTCCTCAAACTTTATAAATCTCCATAGTTTCAGTCAACTAATACAAACTCCTACTAGATATGACAAGCACAGCAAAAACAATCAATCCTAGACTGGACCCTAACTAATACAAACTCCCTCTGTTACCAGTCAGGCTATCTTCTACATGGCCTAAGTGATCACCTGCCCACCTACTTACTAAGATACTGCACATGCCCTCCAAAAAACACCCTCTACAAACATATCTGCAGCAGAAACAACGTCTCCCCTATGTCCTTCAAAACTCTCTTACGTCAATACGACTGGTCTCCACAAAAATATCTCCACCTAGATCTAGCAATTCAGTATTTCAATGAAAAATTCCTTACTATTCTAAACAATGGAGCACCCCTTAGGAAAATACATGTAAAATCTAAACCCATACCATGGCTCACTACTGAAATAAAAATTATCCTCAAACAGAGAGACAGAACACTGCACCTATACAAGGAGACCAAAATCCAAACAAACCGTCACACCTACCAACAAAAACAAAATCAAGCCAAAAACAAAGCATGTTAAAAAACAATACTATACAGCAATTCAAGAAAAGCACCAAAATAACCCCCAGAAATTATGAGGAGCCATCAACCAATTGCTAAAACCCGCCATTCCACCTACACCAGCTCCATCCACAACAAACTCCACTGATAGTATAGCCTCACACTTTAATACACACTTTATCAGCTGTATACTATCACTTATTAAGAACAACACCAGTATCCCCTATATATGTCTCCACAGATTTGGAAACTAACCTTAATTCCTTCTCCATAAATCCAATACAAACGTCTACAATCAAAAAAACACTTAACCAAACTTAAACCTTCTTATCTTGCCACTGATCGGCTCCCAAATGGATTTCTTAAACTAGCTGCAGACATCATCTCCTGCAGCATGTCAATCCTAATCAACCAAACTATAACAGAAAAATACATCCCTAAACTCAGGAAAGTCTCTTACATAATCCCCCTGCACAAAGGTGGCACCTTCACTGACTTCACTAAGTGCAGGCCAATTGCTATACTCTCACCTATAGCAAAGATATTGGAAAAATGTGCACATTCACAACTACTTGACCTTTTCCTAAAAGACAACTTCTTGTCCACATCTCAACATGATTTTTGACCAAAACATAGTACGTCAGCTCCAGTTTAGGTTTTATTAACTCAGTCAACCAGCGCAGGCACAATGGCCTACTTGCCTTTCTTGATATGCCAACGGCCTTTGATACAGTTTTACACCAAAAACTTATCAATGAGCTAGCTTCCTTAAACCTTTCCCAATCTGCCTTGCCCTGGTTTGCCAAGGTACCTAGGGCTCTATGGTGGGACCATGGTGAGGGAGACAATTAGGAAAGGTATACAGGAAGTTGCAAAAAGGTAAGGGATGCTCCCCAGGGGGTTTATACACTGCTTGAAAGAAATAATGCACCAAGGATGATGATACTATCATTATTCTTCCACATACTCAGCATACAAAAAAAAAGGTAAGGTGAAAAGAGTGAGCAGAGCAAAAATGAGAATGAATTGGAAGAGGTGAGTCTGGGGACTCTTGTGTATTTCTACATAAACACTCAAGTAACACCATTTGCTTGATAGAAACAGAAGAGAAGGAGGTTAAGCAAATTAGAGAAAGAGAGGGAAGCATGGACAAGATTTCTAAGGGGCATGAATGAAGCCCCACCAAAAGTAGCATTACAAGAACTGTAATGCATGATGTGGGTGAATGGAGAACAGAAGGATCGGGGCAAACCTTGAGAAAAAAAAAAACAAATAAATCTGGAAGAAAAGCAGAATAGTTCAAAAAGGAAGATTGAATATACCAAGAAAAGGATGGTGGGGGAAGATTTACAACAATGAAGGACTTAACAAACAGTTCCACTGAAGCCAATAAAAGAAACAGTCTCCAACAGTGGTCTAGATTAACTAAGCACTTTCTTTCATTTAATATACCTTTGAACTTCTTCAGAGATAAAAATGCATAATCAGACCTAACATTTAAAAATGAAGTCATAATTTTGATGCATATATTGCTTCATAGAGTTTCACTACATGAGTACATTACTTGTTTCATTAAATATGTTTTTATATAAAATGTTTCTTTAAATTTACAAGCTGTTCACAAGATTGATTGGCTCAAGTGGGTCATGTGATGCCATGACTCCATTTTCAGTGGAATTCTTTGCTGTTTTGTGGTTTCATTTATTTATTCTATGCTGCTTTGGTTGGTTTTAATGAAGGATTTAATACAGGAACACAGAAAGGCAGAGGCACAATGGTGGAAGTACATGATACCCAGGAAGACCTGTAAAAGGAATACAGGGAGGGCAACAGGAGAAAAGGAGGACAAAGGAGAGAGGCGGGCTCCCTCATGAAAACAGAAGAGGTTAGGGAGGCAAATGATTTGATCTATAAAGAGTAAAGAGAAAGTAGTCACAAGCCAAAAAGAAAAGAGAATGACAAAGAGTTGGGGATGGAAGGAATCATGGAAGTGAGATGTAGGAGACTTGCAGAAGATAACTATGATAGTACACAGAATGGGGGATTAAAGATTGAAAATATTGCAGAGAATGTATCTAACCCCACTGTAACTGATAAAGGAAGGCAGAAAAAGGAAAGCAGATACTGAATGTGTCAGTGGGAAGAGATAGGAATGGTGTGCATGTTGTGGGACTGTAGGTGGGCAGAAGAAATCTGGAAGCAGGAACAAAATAATTGGAGAGACATACTTTAAATAAAAGCAGAGTAGGCTTTGATATAAGTGTATATGGACATAAAGAAAGAGGACAGCATCTGGAAAGAAAGAGAAATGAACATTATTAGACTGCAGAGTACCAATGTTAAAACCATCAATAACAGCCAAAATAATACATGAGCATGTATTACAAAAAGGGTTTCTGGGCATGTGGAGAATATGGCAGAAACTGACTAGAACGAGGAAAGGAGGCAATGGAAAATGAAAAAAACAATGTAAAGAGCCATTGAAATTCTGTAAGAGTGAAAATCATACCAGTAGGAAGGAGATGGTGAACCAAAAGGGAAAGCAAGAGTTTGGGGATGTGGATGGGGCCTGGGGTGTAGATGGGATAGACTAGGAAACGAAGCAGCCAAATGCTGTTGAGATATAGTGCACCATGCAGGAGAATTGCAAGTGAATATAATAATACTGTATGGAATTAATACATTAAAAAAAATTCAGTTGACATTTAAAACATATTAAAAACTTCAACTACTTCCAACCTTGTGAATACCTATATAAATTTAAAATATTACCCCACCAATATGATTTTTGGGAGGGGAGAAGCACCAAGACTGTCCTTTATACCTTCACAGATGGCTTTCTGCAAAAACATGACAAACACTGCCTAGCAAACTTAATATTCATTAGCCATGCCCAAAACCTTAGTAGATCATCATTTATTAAACTCATTAACCTAAGCAGCTATGAGAAACCAAGCTCTTTCTTGGATCATGCAATTCCTTTTGAATACATTTTTATATTAGAAATAGGTAAATGTATTTCTTCTACTGCCCTCCAAGAAAGGATTACTTCAAGGCTCAGCAGTTTCTCATTATTTATCAATAACGTAACTGCAGATATCTGACAAATTTCAATCATATGGTTGGCACAGTCATCTACAGTTCATACAAGTAAAATGAGCTTGAAAAAGATCTCAGTCAACTCTCTCCCTGGTTAATCATCAAAATGATAATACTTTACTCAAAAAAAGCTATTTTCAGCTGTCCATTTTACCACCTGAAGGAATATAGTCTGCAACAATAAAACTGTCTCTAAAACCACAGAACACTTCAGGTACCTAATATTATGGCTGAATCAGTAAGCTTCCTAGTTCTAGCCAAAGCTGGATGGCTCCCTATACAACAAAGCACCATGCTTTTACTAACTTCTTTTTCTTACCAACCAGTGAACTATGATTACTTCCTTTTCTGTGCCAGTTGCTTCAACCTCTGTACATCAGCCTACAATCTTATATCCTTTCCTTCTTCAATAACCTCCTTTCAAAATCCCAGAATCAGATCACACCAGACACACCAAGGTTTTTCTGTGCTGGGTCATCAGTCCTAGGAATCCCTCACCAGTGAACTAAAACAAATTAACCCATGCACCAAATTCAGATCCAGTCTACAGAAATGCCTCCATAAGGCTGCATCATGCAAATGCTTTCACCCTTTTGGTATTATTGCAATCACCCTACTATGCCTGCCACAGACTGCCACCTGCAATCCTTCAGACACAGATGATAATATCCCTCTTGAACTTTAGTTGCTTCCCTCAAACTCCTTTCACCTGTTTGGCCCTATGTTTTATTACTCTGAGAAAACCACTCTCTCCCACACTACACCCCTCTTCTATTATCTCTTTCTCCCTCTCGTTTTCTGTTGTTATTTGAATATTATGTAAACTGATGGTTCTATGTATATTCTCTCTAAATACATTCTGTATATATATTTTTTTCTAAATGTTACTATGCAGTCTTAATTCTCTTACTAATATCCATGTACAGTGTTCACTTTTAAATCTTTATACTGTATCTAAGTATGACTTGGTAGACTTAGTTCATGTATTAAGCTTAATTTTCTATCAGATCTAAAAATGAATGTGTGCCATTATATTGCATCCCAAATTTATAGCATGTTTGGACATCATACTCCTTTTCATTGATTGTTGCTCATTTGTTCTTTAATTACAGTCCACTGGAATGAGACCGAAATGGATCACGTGGATCAGTCTACTCTCACAAATACATTTTAAATAAATACAGTGAATGGCATCTAGCATATGTGACATATGTGGTATTTAGCCATAGCACTCAGCCTGCAGACATTTGTTGCTGTGATTTATATCCAGCAACTGCATTTATTCATCTCTATGTTGAGACAGTTCAGAGAGAAACTGCTGTTACTTGTGGAAGAAAGAGGAATGTGATATACTCTCTGCATCATTAGTAAGCTTCTATAATGTTCTACTGGCCAGAATATTCAATGCTACCCTTTAACTGTACTTCACTTGCATAGCGCATTAATAGTGAGCTCAGAAATGTTCACATAATTTGTTCCAGTTTGGATTTCTGTTCTACTACTCAGCCTGTCAGTTCCTGGTAGCTCACTCTTATGTGTCTAGTATGTGTCTAGTAAATGTTGCAGGTTAAAGGTCATGGTGGCTGCCTCAATAGATTTCTCATCTTTCATGACATCTATGTGTTCCCTGTAAGACTAGACTCAGTAAGAGGTCAGCTCATCCCCTCTTCGTGGACTGAATTTTGTTGCATATTCTGCTATTGTTTTATTTTTTTAGTATAGCTATAGCCTCTTGGGGTAGTATCTGCAATTAAGTTTGCATTGCAGCAGCTCATTCTGTTTCAGTATGCAATTTAATGTGCTTAATAGTCATGCACAATCAGCATGGTACCGAATGGCATTAATACCAAGTTCATATGGCAGACTATCATTCAAGAGAGCATTTTAAATAACTGCTCAGTTGAGTGCACACCTGCATTCAGAAGTAATTACTGTGGTACCTGCAGGGAAGCATTCAGGCACTCACCACACCTGCAGAAACACACACACACACACACACACACACACACACACACACACACACACACACACACACACACACACACACACACACACACACACACACACACACACACACACACACACACACGCACACACACATTCACACACGCGTGTGCCCACACACACACACACACACACACACACACACACACACACACACACACACACACATGAACACATTCGTGTGCCCACACACACACACACACACACACACACACACACACACACACACACACACACACACACACACACACACATGCACACACTCAGAGGAACTCACATAGTAACACACTTATGTACACAGCTATATCCTAAATAGAACTCCTTATCTAAACAGTTACCTGATAGTGGAGACTGAGTTGAACAGGGCCTTTCTAGTCCTCGGCTTAACTCCACCCAGCCTATCCTGTACAGACAAATGGCTGTAGACATGCATATATGTGTGCCCACATACATACATATTTTCTAAGACACTCTCAAACATACACTCTCACAAAACACACAGACATACAGACATATGCATTCTCACACACAGGATGCACTGCACTACTCATCTGGATCAGCAATCTGAATATAGCAAAAATAGCTTCCCCCACTCAGATGTTTTCTTTAGAAAGCATAGCTACATCACAGCTAATAGCTGTATACAGTCACTTTTCTGCACTACTCTGTACTGACCTTGCAAAGTACATATGTCTCTGAATTGCTGTACTTCACAAAAATGCTTGCAGAGCAGTACATTTGCCTGTAGAAGAATTTAATTTCCATAACCTATATCAGGAGACTACCTTGTCATGAACTACCGAACAGTGAAGCTTTTATGAATTAGAATCCTCCTGTATACTATGCAAAGCAACTTGCAAAGCTTGGCTTTGTGTAGTATGGAAGCTGTCTACGAATTCTAACGTATGTCTGTTATTGTACTGTATAACATTGCTACTGCTGAAAGGTATTTTTTCTTTTCTTAAAAGGCTGGTACAATGTCTTGACTACCCTTTACACATCAGTCCCATTGATTCTGTCAGGGAGCGTTAAGAGGCAGGAAACCCAGGGCTAGGTAAGAGTCTTGCAATCCAATAACTCCTGCCTGTGATACCTTATTAGCTCATTTGTTTCCAGTACTATGGTGAGAGTCAGGTGGTAATGAGAAAGACAGTTTACTGATCCAGTGAGGTGGTCTACTTCTGCTACTGGAGCATCCCCTCTTCCTTTAACTGGCTCACTGAGCTTCCACATCTGTGTTGCTGTCCACAGGGAACATGCCTCAGTATGTTCTGTTGTCTTGCATGGAAACAAAAGGTGTAGTATACTCAAAGGCTTGTGCTTCATGGGTGCAGCACTTAGGGCTCCCACTAGATGTCATAAAAGTGGATTGCAACAGCTGATCCCTTCCTGTAAGGATGGGTCAGTTGCCAATGGTCACCCACTCCCAACTTCCGCTGCCATTTCTTACAGGCTACCAAACCACTAATCAATCTCGTATCTCCCACTTCACAGTCTTAATTCCTCTGTGCAATAGAGATGGATGCTAGCTAACAATTTTGTCTCTGAAACAAGTTTCTTTTACTGTATTGTTTGCATCTTATTGCTTTAGCTCTGTGTCACAATGCCGCACTTTGTTTATGAAACAAAAGGTACTTTTGAATGCATCATTTCTATCTCATGAATCTTCATATGTATTAATTCAGCATTTATTGTGCATAATACGCTGCATGTGGTGCTAGTAACTTGTTTCGGAATTGCAGCTTTGCTCAACTGTTCTTTACTTTTTTTTCACATTTCATTGTGCTAACTACAAAGAATTTGTGAATTCTAGTCAGAAACCATTACTGTGACTGGGAACTAGAAAATGCCTGTATGATGTCTGTCTGTAAGCTCTGCTAAGCAACTGTAACCAAGGTTACGTAGATTAATAGTGATGTCCTGGCTGAAGTAAGTGACAACTGCTGTCACCCACCAGGTAATCAACACTAAGTACATAGTATTGTATGGAGCACATGACTCTTAGTATCTCTGGAAACAGCCTCACTTTGCAAGTTTGGCTAAACTAGTTAATAGGACTCATGAAAGGACAAGTCCATTTTAGCCATGCAAGTCTCAGTTCTCATTTATATTGGTTCTTTCTATTAAAAGTATGGTATGCAATTATATAGCTAAAGTGGAGGCTAAGCTCTCTCTACCCAAGACTGGAACAGGCAGTCATGAGGAGAAGGTTAACATTTAAACCAGCACTGGCAAAAAATACACATAAATACACAAAAGCATATTTGGAGGCTCTAAATAAAAACCTGCAAAAGCATAAGAGACCTCCAAAGCAGACACCCAAAACACCCGTCACAAACCAGACAACACATAAAACACAAAATCAGTGTGCCACACAATCACAGCCCTTAAGGAGAAATAACATACCTAACACACTAGTAATAGGTGACTCTATAGTCAGGCACACTGATGTCCCACTCACTAGGCTGGACAAGGCGAAGGTTACTGTTAGCTGCCTGTCGGGAGCCAGAAACTGCCACATAACACAAGCACTTAGGTCACTCCAGAAAAAGTACAAATATGACTCTGTCATTGTTCATGTTGGTGTGAATGACCTGAGACTTACCTACCTGGACTACATGAAAAGAGACATGGAAGAGCTTTCTGATCATGTAACCCAGGCGGGTATGACCCTGACCCTGAGTAGCATCCTACCCTCACCAAGAATGATACCGCAGTATAAAGAAAAACTGATCAATTTCAACAATTGGCTAAGCTTCTGGTGTCATTCAAAAGGGATCCAGTGTCTGTCAGCCTTGGATGACATGCTCGACAAGCCTCATTGCTTCGCAAGAGATGGCTTGCACCTTGTCACCTCTAGGCTTTCGAATACTGGCCAAGGCTCTTGCTGCCCCTTAGTACCTTTTTTAGGCAAGGCTCAAAAGTCAAACCCACCTCCGTAAACAGCACAAATAAAAAAATGAGGATTATGCTACTCAATTCCAGGAGTTTAAACTCAAAATGCACGCGCTCAAAGCACTCCTCAGTATGGAGAACGTCGACATCTGTGCAATAACTGAAACCTGGCTCAAGGTTCCCCATAGCACCCCAGCACTACTGGGCTGCAACTCATACCACACATTTCGGCCACAGAACATGGACCGAAACACAAAAGGAGGGTATCCATATTCATCAAGGATACCTACACCTCCAGGTTAGTGGCACAGCATAATACCTCCGAGATCATCCATGTGCAACTAACATCAGGCAAATCTGCAATGCAAATTGTGGCCTGCTACAGATCATCCTCCATGACCCAGGACCACCACTCTGCCTTTCTGGAGACACTGGAAAACATGAAGGTCCTACCGAATACCCTGATATTGGGCGATTTCAATTACCGTACCCTTAACTGGGAAAACTACTCAAGTACAAACTCCCAGGTCCAGCGCTTCCTGGAATTTATCAACTCAAATGCCCTGGATCAACTGGTAAACTCCCATACCAGAGGTGAAACATATTGGACCTGGTCATCACCAACATGGGCAACAGGTGTTCTGCACCAGAGGTCAACCAGTCACTGGTTAGATCAGACCATAAATTAATCACTCTGGATGTCCACCACACCATACCACCACCCCCAACTAAGGAAACAACAGTGAAAAACTTTTCTATAGCAAACTTCACCTTACTTAAGACAGAGGTGGTATGTTTCACAGCCTGCACGCTAAAGGATAACAGTGTCCAAGATGCAGGAACCTTTACAAATGCACTCTATGAGCACTTACAGGGATGCATGGATCGTGCCATCCCTAGCAAAACAAAGACTCACTTCCCTAAGAGAAGGAAACCAGTCTGGTGGACCCCTGCCATAAACAGGCTATACAAAAGAAGGAGGAAACTAGTTCAGAAAAAAAGCAAATCTCAAGAAGGAAAGACATCCCTGATCAGTATCAGTAAGAAACTAAGGTCCCTCATAAAATCATCCAAGGCTAACTTTGAAAGAAAAATAGCCAAGGATTCAAAAGATAACTACATAGCCTTCTTTAGCTATGTCAAGAATCTAAGTGGCAACTCGCAGATATGCTCTGAGCTAGAGCAAAATAGCACAAAATATACTGAACCTACTGATATTGCCAACATCCTGGCAGATAGATTCAGTGCAAACTTCACCCCCCTCTCACCCCCAAAAGGGCCCACAACAATACCGGAAAAGTGTAGTGTCCCGGAAATCACAGATGCACAGGTGAAAACAGCCCTTTTAAAAGCCAAAAGCACAACATCAGTGGGGACAAATGGTGTCCCAGGCTGTGTCTTGCATGAACTACAGAACAAACTAACCCCCCACCTAAACACACTGTTCAACCTCAGCCTCTCCACAGGCTACATGCCCATAGAATGGCGCACAGCAACGGTTATTCTGCTCCACAAAGGAGGGGCCACAACTGACCCTGGTAACTATCGCCCCATAAGCCTGACTAGCCTGGTCTGCAAGGCTATGGAGCACATCATCATGGAACTCATTAACAAAGACATTGGGAACCTCCAAACATTTGACCTGACCCGGTTCGGCTTTGTTAAGGGCAGATCATGCCTACTAAACCTGGTTGACTTCTTTGAGACAGTCACCAAGGCCATAGATGAAGGGAAGGTGGTTCACACAGCCTACCTTGACCTCGTCAAGGCTTTTGACACCCTTCCGCACTCAGGAATTATAGAAAAACTCACCAGCCTGAACATAAACCCCTACGTCACGAGATGGGTTACCAACTGGTTTACAGACAGAACTCACACAGTAAGAATAGCGGGCTCCATGTCCGACTCTAAACCAGTCACAAATGGTGTCCCACAAGGCTTGGTCCTGGCACTCCTACTGTTCAGCATATACTTATCAGAAGTACAGGCAAACACACTATGGCTAACCAAGTTCGCCAATGACTGCAAACTGGGAGCCATAATTGACTCTTCGGCTGACACAGACATTCTCCAAAAGGGCCTTACTGAGACAGACACCTGGTGTCAAAGTCATTCTCTCAAGTTGAATGCCAAAAAATGCATAGTCATCCCATTTAGGAACAACAAAATACTCATGAATTACCACATAGGTGGCAGGCCCCTTAATACAGAAGAGGTAATAAGAGATCTGGGGACCCAAGTAGATAGTAATCTCCCCTTTGACAATCATATTGCCAAAGTAGTTAGGAAATCCTTCTATATAGCCCATCTAATTACTAATGGGTTCGCATCTAGAAATAAAGAGGTTATAGTGGCCCTCTACTCGTCACTCATCAGACCCATCATAGAGTACAATGCCCCATTTGGGATGTACTTCACAAGACACTTCCAACAGCTGGAAAGACCACAAAAGTACCTCACCAAGAGGATTACTGGCCTCAAACATATGTCCTATGCTGCCCGACTGGAAAAGCTCTGGCTGTACTCAGTGGCATATCGCTTACTCAGAGGTGATCTCTGCCTAACTTACAAAGCCATGTCCAACTCAGAATTGATGGACATGCTCCACCTAAAGAAATCCAAGTCACTGTGAGCCACTCGCTCTAGTGAGCTAAACCTCACCACAACAATAAATAGAATATGCTGGAGGGATAGATTCCTGTCACAGAGACTCCCCATGCTTTGGAACAAAATTCCTAATTACATTAGGCAGAGCCCCTCACTAAACTCTTCAAGAGAGAAACCTTGACGAGTGGATGGGTAACAGAAAATACACCCCTGGAATCACTTCATTGGCTCTTTTTGACAGAGGCTCAGTTAATTAATCAATGGGGAGGCGAAAGCTGACACACTCTGGCTAGGCTTATAAATGCCCTCAAGCGGATAGCCTAGTACCTACCTATGAACCTATAATATGTATCTTTGTATTCACAGACTTTAACTTTCACATTTCTGCATTCTAAATTCTTGAACATTTCAGCATTCAAGCAAGCTACATTTGTTCATTAGGTTCCATTTCTTTAGTATTAACTAATGTTACTCATCTCTGGAATACTGCTTTATTTATTTATTTGTATTTATTTATTTATTTATTGACATTTGATTACCAGGAAGGTCTGACTGGGTAGGTGCCCATTTTCAGCATAGGCCCTGGAAAGAAAAAGCTTCGAAATATTTTAATAACATTTTTAAGAACAATAATTTTACAATATTCAAAAATAATACAATAAAAAACAATAAAAAGGTTTACAATTTAATATACCAAACTAGGTGCAGGGATGGATTCCAAAACAAAGTTGAGACTAGTGCAGCACAAAGAAAAAAGACTTCAACACACCAACTGCAGACGGACAATATTAAAGAAAACATGCCAGAAAATGGTTTAAATAATTGTCTGTTCAGCATAGGATAATTATAGACTCTACACAAGCACATCACTTTCCAGAACACAACATGCATGTCCAATGTGACATAAATGTGACAAAGTAAGTCGCCAACTACATTTACAAAACAATCTGTGAATGCCATATTGTGACACAACAAAAGGAAGCTATCTCTGATGCAAGTCTACATAATCTACATTAATACTGAAAAAAAAAACAGAATGCAACCACGAGTGAATGAAATACAATAGGCTATAGTACTGCAAGGCATACAAGCAGATATGGCAATGCGTCCCAGAAAACAGTTATTTAGACACAGGGCCAGACTAAAACTAAGCCAACTGTCAAAGCAAGAGATAATCTTCAGGTACTGTTTAGACAGACAGCTGGTGCAGGCTGTACCATGTGCTCCCCACACATGTCTGTTTGTACACGTAGAGGCAACCCTATACCTGTCGAAACTAAAGTATGTCTGATAATAAGTATGCTGGTATCCGGGACATTCCAATTGCATATGGGAAATGCTGTAGGAATATCTCAGACAGCTGCCAGTTGCATCCTCTCACAATTCCTGGAAGCAATGTGCATAAAGGTAGATGATATATCCAATCCACTTCCCATCTAAGTTATGAAGTGACAAAATGTCATGCACCAGTTCTACAGCATCTCCAACTTCCCCTATGTCCTGTTTGCAATAGACTGCACCCACATCCCTATTAAAAACCTTGTGGAACTCAAAGCAGAAAGGTAGATAGGTTCATAGGTTGGTACTAGGCTATTGGCCTTAGGGCTTAGGCAAGCCTAGCCATAACAATTCCCTGGATATTTCTTCCCACAATATTTACTTCTCTGGACCCCTGTCTAGCAGGGTGACTGACATCCCCAGGGTAAATTTCCTTTCTCCCATCCAATCATCAAGGTTCCTTTTGAAGAGGGCCAATGAAGCTCTCTGCTTGACATGTATGGGCAGTCTATTCCAGAGTATGGGGAGTCTCTGGGTCAGGAACCTATCCCTCCAGCATGTTTTGTTCATTGTGATGACAAGGTTTAGATCCCTGGAGCGTGTGGCTCTGAGGGATTGGGATTTCTTTAAGTGGAGCATGTCCAGCAGCTCAGGGTTTGACATGGCCTTTTATGTTAAGCAGAGATTGCCTCAGAGTAGAAGATATGCCACAGAGTATAGCTGGAGTTTTTTTAGATGGTCAGCATATGGCATCTGCTTTAGGCCTGTCATTCTTTTAGTGAGGTATTTCTGTGGCCTTTCCAGCTGTTGCAGATGTCTTGTGAGGTACATACCAAATGGGGCATTATACTCTATAATGGGTCTAATGAAGGATGAGTACAGTGGGACAATGACCTCCTTTTTTCTGGATGAAAAGCCCTTAGTGATGAGGTGTGCCACATAGAAGGATTTCCTGACTGTTGTGGCAATGTGGTTATCGAAAGTGAGATCACTGTCCACCTGTGTCCCTTTCATCACACTTTCAATGTTTAGTGTCCTGCCACCTATGTGGTAATTCATGGGTACATCTTTTTTTCCAAAGGGGATAACTATACATTTCTTGGCATTAAGCTTGAGCCCATGGCTCTGGCACCAGGCATCTGTTTCTGTAAGGCCCTTTTGTAGAATATCCACATCATTTGGGGATTCAATAATGGCTCCCAGTTTGCAGTCATCTGCAAACTTTGTTAGCCAGAGTCCCTTAGTGTTGGCCTGTACTTCAGAGAAGTAGATGCCAAACAAGAGTGGTCCCAGGACTGAACCCTGAGATACTCCACTTGTCACTTGTCTGGAGCTGGATTTGGAGTCGGCTACTTTTACAGTCTGGGTTCTGTTAGTAAGCCAGTTGGCAATCCATCAAGTGATGTAGGGATTTATTCCCAGCTTAGTAAGTTTATCTATGATTCCAGAGTGGGGGATGGTGTCGAAGGCCTTGGCAAGGTCCAGATAGGCTGTGTGGACCACCTTACCCTCGTCCACAGCTCTGGAGACTGATTCAAAGAAGTTAATCAGATTCAGGAGACAAGATCGGCCCTTCACAAACCCAAACTGGGTGGGGTCCAATGTTTGAAGGTTGCCAATGTCTTTCTTTATAAGTTCCATGATAATGCGTTCCATGCCCTTGCAGATCAGGCTTGTCATACTGATGGGAATGGTAGTTCCCAGGATCCAAGGCAGATTCTCCCCTGTGGAGTGAGATAACTGTAGCTGTGCGCCTCTCAGAGGGCACGAAGCCTGAAGTGAGGCTATGATTAAACATGACACTTAGGTGAGGTGCCAGTTCATTTTGTAGTTCATATAGTACACAACCTGGGATGTCATCTGGTCCCATGGATGCTGTATTCTTAGCTTTAGAGAGTGTGGTTTCTACCTGTGTGGCCATGATTACCGGAATTTGGCAATCTGTTGGTATTGAGATGGGCCCATTAGAGGGTGAGAGGGGGGTGAAGTTGGCACTAAATCGATCTGCCAGGATATTGGAAATATTCTTGGGATCAGTATATTTAATGCCATTCTGTTGTAGCTCAGAGCAGATCTGAGCATTGCCATTTAGATTTTTGACATAACTATAGAATGCCTTTTGGTTGTCTTTGGAATCTTTGGCAATTTTATTTTCGTAACTAGCTTTTGAGGATTTTATGAGGGATCTCAGCTTCTTACTGAGGCTGGTGAGGGAGTTTTTTGCATCCTGGGATTTTCCTCTTTTCTGCAACAGTTTCTTCCTTCTATTGTATAGTTTGTTTATTGCAGGGGACCACCAGATTGACTTCCTTTTTTTGGAGAAGAGCATCTTGGTTCTGTTTGAGATGGCACGATTCATGCATGAGTGGATGTGCTCGTACAGTGCCTTAGTGTAGGATTCTGCAGTCTAACTTCCAGATCCTGTCTGCATGGGTGTCGTGAAGTTTGTCACTTCTGACTTCAGTAGCATGAAGTTGGCTTTGGAGAAGTTTTTTAAGGAGGTTTCCTTACTGGGGGGTGGGGGTGGGATGTGGATGTCAAGGGTGATTTGCTTATTGTCAGACTTGACCAATGAGGGGGTGACCACTGGTGTGGAGCATCTATCTCCCATGTTGGTAATGACCAGGTCTAGGATATTGGAGACCCTGGTGGGACAATGGATTAGTTGATCCAGGGTGTTGGAATTTATGAATTTCAAGAACCGTTGGGAAAAGGAGTTGGTACCCGAGTAGTTTTCCCAGTTAATGGCAGGGTAGTTGAAGTCACCCAGTATTAGAGTGTTTGGTTGTATCTTAATATTTTCCAGTATGTTTAGAAAGGTGTAGTGAGAATCTTGAATACATAGAAATGGGTAGCCATCGCTGAACTGTCAGGTGGTGTGTTCACTAGATGGCACCTTAATGAATATCATGGTGATCCACCCTGTCAGTATCTGCAATGCTGCTATATGGAGGGAAAGTGGCCTGAGGGCTGCTTTTCAACATGGTGAAATACATGAAGGACTATGACTGGGCAAGTACTTGAACACTGCTCAGATGTAAGTGGAATAATCCCTTGTCAGTAGTCTGCATAATAACAACATATGTGTTATCTCCTCTCCACCCATAGGTGACTGTAGTTATCCAATTGAGCAGTGTCTAATGGTACCATATAGAGCACCATGCAACCCTGTTGAATAAGCATACCATAGAGCATATGCCACAACAAGAAACACAAATGAGCATGTGTTTGTTGTGCTAAAAAGAAGATTCAGATGTCTAGAGAAATCTGCGGTTGCACTGCAATACACACCTGAAAAGGCAGCAAAGATGATTATTGTATGTGCCATTCTTCATAACATGTTAACCACATATGGTATTTTGCCTGCTGCAGGTGTGGGTGACCTACCCCAAAATTCTTATATGTCTAAAGATGTCATGTCACAGCTATCAGTGAAGGATCAGGAGGACATGGAGTGAAGAAGAAGCAGGAGTGGGTGATGGATAATGTGATCACAAGTCCTAGCTCAGGCAACACAGCAGCATCTGACACACACATTTGAGATTTGACAAGCCACAAGTACAGAAGTACAAAGAATAAACAATGATGTTCATGTGTGGCCCCACAACAGCAGCGCAGACCTTATCTCATGGAAACTACTTACTAGATGTACACATCAAGCATCATAGATAACATAATCATGACATATAACAGTACGAGCACATACAAAGCAATAAATTGAAGAACCTTCAAACCAGGCCACAAGTGCACAGGTATGCATACTACAGAGTCATAGTGGTGCATGTGTGAATGGCAGGTAACAAGAAAAATTGTAATTTAAACCTCATCTCTATCAATCCACTATGAAATCATGCAAACATGAAAGCAAGTCATTGCATATTACATTATTGTTGTCAATATCACTATTAACATATATCAATTTATAGGAGACAATAATTAGTCACCCAGGTCAGTAAAAATAAAATCCTGTGGCATCAGACCTCACAACAACCACATAGTGGTTTGCACAGTTTTTATCATTTCCACAGGGTCAGAATGATACTACAGGACACATATTGGATCAACTGTCGGTGTTACTCTAATACAATCTAGACACCCACACTACCATGGTCCTGGCTGCCTGCCACATTCGGAAACACTCCTCCCATGCTGGTCTATCAAGGAGCTTGATGTGGTGATACCAGCATGTGGAGAGACACTGTGGAAAGGAAAATGACTGCAAATTGACTGCTAGTCATGACTGCTGGACAGTGGACATGCATGTACACTGCAGCACAGGCATCAATCTCTGATGGGCAAGTGTGAGTCTAATGAGAAGGGGCCTGCCTGTCCCATGTGGTAATCATCTAAGCACAGTCAGAGCACATAAGATACAGTTAGCACTACAGCACTGCTGTAGCACTGCCATAACCAGACTTTCAACAGAGCATGTCACAAATAACATAGTTTTAAGCTGTGCAGCCAATGAACTCTCAATGCCTGTGCTCCTGACCTTCATGCAATACACACAGCTGGTTAGAAACATAATCTGTGGCATGGGCAAGTGCACAAATGTCAGATTCATGACATTGCTGGCAACTGTCATTCAACTGTATAAGTAAGCAGACACCATCAAATATGCTGTCATGCACACCAGCTACATACCCACATGTACTGCAATGGGAATTATCTCTCTGTTGTGAGGAAGAGTCAATGTCACCACAGACTCAGCATGGGGCAGTGGTCCACAGGCATCATCCTGACTAACATCTGATGTCCCCACATCAGCAGAATGGCTGGACATGTTTTCCTCCATATTACAGGCTACAGCCTGATCCACATGCCTGTCATCTTCTGGGTCAGACTGTATCATAAAAATTGTGCCCTGTGTGCCACAGGCCATGCTGGCACAGTTAGGTACTTCATATCCCACCTTAAGACACGACTGTCACATCCTCATGGAAGTCTACAACTGAAGGTGAGGGCTGAAATGCAACTGTCATAGGGAAACAAAGGCATCCAGACAGTATTAGTAAGCACATACTCACCATCATGTACCACTGCAACAGCGGTATAACACATATTAGGTAATACATGCACATACTGTTTTTTCATGGCTGATGTGCAGATGGCAGTTGTCCTATGCAGATGTAGAAGGACACCGTATTAGTGGATGGCACCAATAGGAGCTTGAAGACTTATGTATGAAACAGAAGAAATGTCATATCAGTAACATCCTCCCTGTGTGGTGAGTTTTTCATCTGTCATAATGCAGAAGCTGTAGTATGCAAAACAAAGCTGAACATGTGGGAATGCAATACAGTTACAAATGCAGGCAGAGGCACATGATATATAGACCACACTAACAGCATATGGAGGCACTCATGTGACATATGGTGCACATGTTGTACAGCTGTACCTGTTATGGTAAACAGTGACATGAATATCATGCACCACAGGTGTGATACACAGTGCTGCAACCTATAAACATTGTAGAAAACTATCATTTTTTTTCTGTAGGTTGACATGTAAAGCCCATGTCTTGTAATGATGTATCTGTGGGTAACAATGGCACAGATGCATCAATATGTCAGTATATACCACTATCATGATAGTCAGCAGAAGCCATAACAGCTGTTGGTTATAGTAACAGTATATGTGGACACTAAACTCACATGTGTTGCTATGGTGCAGATCTGGATGAACTTGTGCAAATGAATAGACAGCCTTAAACATGTTGGTGGAGGTGTTATGTATGCACCATATTTGTATGATAACATGCCTTTATACTTATATTGTGCCTTATCAGCATGTGTTCTCCCACATTCATGACTCAGTTCTGCTGCTGGAACATAAAAATAACAGAACATGAATATGCACAAAACAATGATACGCAATGAGATAGTATATATGCAACAGTATTCAGAAAAGTATGACATACATGTTTGTCCTGGAACTCCTGCATCTATACCTCCAGTGGGTATATGGCAATTGCAAATGGAGTTATCCAGGGACACCAGGGACACCAGGAGCACTTTTATCTCATCTGGGGGAATCAGTGGTGGGCCAAGACCAGTGGCATTCCATGACCTCTCATACCAGCATATCCTGTTGGCTGTACAACGGATTATGTCAAAGTAACATTGCTGACAGGCCTCCAAGGATCTATTGTGACCTCCCACAGCATTTATCATGTTAGTCGGGTCTGTTTACATTTCATTTTTTCCACAGAGTATTTCCCGCCAGTCCAAGGAGAATGCATCCATGCTGGTGCAGACAATCAATGATGATGTAATTTACTTGGGCAGAGAAATTGTCACCTCTACTTCAATTTGTCATCTGGAAGATAGTGATATGCAACTGGTATATTTTATATGGGTGCCCACATACAGACATAATTATGTTTCAAATGTATGTAAATTGACTTGCTCTGCATTCCTGTGAAATGCAATGCAATGCAAAATAGACCATGTCATGTATAGAACTGTTACATATATAAGAACATGAGTGGTATGAAAACATCTTCTCAATATGTAACACATACAGCAACATCATCGATTGTGATATCTGTTGAGGTCATATGTGGGATTTGGACCAACTGCAGTGGAAATCACAACAATGAAAGAACAGCTATGCAACCATTATGCTACATACTCACTATGATTTGAGGGGACCTCACACATTAACATGCACATCATAATATAATGGCTATGTGTAAACCGATAATGTTGGATGTGGATGGCTGTCATACACAACTGTAGTAAGTGAGACAAATTTGAATAATGATAGTTACTGTCAATACACGTTATGTAAAATCATTCTATAAAGAAAAAAGGAAAAAAACAAGCAGTCAAAATAACATAAACTGTTATGCAAGAGTACTAAATATCAACGAAATAAGCAGTGAGCAAGCAATGCCACCTCCATTGTACCTGCTTGGGATGAAATGTACTAACAATTTCTACTATATTACTATTATTAAAAAGCATCTGTACAGTTGCAATTGTACAAGTTACTGAAATCCTCAGAAAGCCTTGTTATCTATAGGTATACCACAGACAATACAAAGTAACCAGGCATGAATACATATACATATTTTTATTTTGGCACTATCTACAGTGCATATACAAGTAGGCATCAATGAATATCATATCAATCTATCAATATTTTTATCAATGAATGTTGATGAATGTTCAGTCTACAGATACAGTCAAAACATGTTTTAAGTAACTGTGCCACATATTGTACAGGGTCACCAGCAGTACATGCAGATGTACTGTTAGCCCATCCAGATGTACTGTTCACTATGGCTTTTTCCATTTATCTGCACAAGTGCATATATGGAATTCCTAGTTATTAGAAATGCAGATATACCCACCTGCATGCATAGTGGGCAATCCTATACCCCTCCAGTATCCCAAAAGCATTATATGTTGCAGAAAATTCTGCCAAATATGTGACTGTCAGCATCTATAAATGGATTTATAAGGAGAAATATAGTAATAGGTCTGTAATAAGAACAATATATCTCAACACAGCAATGCCATTAGGTGCCACATTACTCTTGAACCTACCTGTAAGTCAGGTATACCTTAAGGTAACACCGGCTATGTGTACACTGCTTTTAAGCACCATTTGTGCCATACATAATTAATGAGTTGCATTACCACTTAAGGTTTTGAAATCCCCTTTGAACTAATCTGTATAAGTTCTTGAAATTTGGCCACTCAACCAATAGCTTGGAGTAATGAGAAGGTGCTCTGCGCAAATAACCATTAGGTATTGTTAAACCATACCATATGTAGTAATGCCCATTGCACTACAATGATCTGCTACTATCCTATAAGTGTCACTTTTAAAATGTGATTATGATACATTTACTGCTCATACTATTGCTACCTGCATAGTGAGCGTGACCTCAATGAGCAATTTTCTGAAGACTTTTTTCCTGACCTGCATTCGTGAGATGGCTATTGCAAGGAGGCTCCAGCATGTTCAGCTGCTAAACTGGAATGAGGAGGCGATGACTCAGATGCTCACCATCTATGACAGACGTGAGCACCATATGTGAGCATGGCACAGGAATTTCATGATAATCGACATAAGGAACAGCATACCAAGGGAGCACCAACACTGGAAAGGAATATACATGACTGAAGTACAGGTTCGCCACTTCTACAATGACCTACCTTAGATGGATACAGAGGATCTTTGCTGGAGGGTGGTCGAGGTGCTGCTATAGCCTGTGGATGAGTACAGTAAGTATCATATTATCCAGTGTAGCTGTACATTCCTAGGGAAATCACACATATATCTATGACCTATATGGCCTAAATATTCCTTTTACAGTCCATACTTAGCTGTTATGTCACCTGTCTCATCTGGTTAAACAACAAGGAAAGGTGACTACTCCTGTATATATGGGTTCAATTCCCATAGCATTGTTTTTCTCTAATAGTGTTTGTAATGAACATACTATTGAACATAAGACCTATATTTTTGTCAGCTTATACTGTACATCATTTTACACATCCAGCATGGCCATGTTTCACTGATGCCTATAGTGCCTAGGCCATGGATGATTATACATTTCTCTGTTATGAGCAATATTATGAGACAATTGCACAGTATACGTTTGCATGTGTGAAAACTGAGTCATACAGACCTACATTATTCCACACTGCTTTAGAAAATGCACAGTGTTGTTTAATATATGTTTGTTGCACACATTAATGTAACAGCACTGCAGGTTGACATGTCTACCAGATGTTGGAGTTCATAAATCTTAATGTAATCTGGCTGTTAGACATAATTATTGTGTGTGGACCATGAAGGCCTGTAGTGCTTAGCTGTCAGATGGGTGCATATTGCTTCATTATCTGCAGGAATGTGGAAAATTCAAACAGTAGTTTGTTATGGTGAAAGGTACTATGCTGTCTCTTATCTTAACCTGTAAAGAAAGAGGCCAACATACATTTATCACAGATACATATGGGTTTGAATCCATGTAAGGGATAGCTTAGATTGTATTGTTACCTGTCTATGTTTTGAAAATGATTGTACAGCTTATTGCATGTTCATGTACATCTTTTCACCTGTACTGTTTGTTTGTAGAATTACTATGAATATCTCCATTATCCATAATGTTTTTGTAAATGGTATAGCTATGTTAATATAGGTGTATGTGTAAGGCTTTGACCATAGAGGTATGCTTCACCTGTACATTTGGAGCATAGCTCTCAAGCAATCAGGGATATATCTCAACATAATCAGGGACTAATCCAGAAATACTCATTGACAATCAGGGACACATCTTCTATGTTGCTACTATTAATGTGTGACATTGACAGAATACTGGAACGTGACATATTATATATACATTTGTCAAAGTTAAAGTAGTCATTGTCTCTACTTATTATCAGCATTTATTAAATGCAATTCATCCCCTTTCTCTTACTATTATTAGGAGGAAGTGACAGGGACAGAGCTGCACTTTGAGTGAAAATCAGGGACATTTATGAGGTATGATTTAGTATGTAACAATATACTATTTAGACATTTCTTGCCCTCCTAACTAACCCACATTTTGATGTATGACATACTGGTGATGAACAGGAAGTCCTGTGTATTTCTCTATTAACTGCAGCTAGGTGTTTTATTGCAATTCTGAGACTCAACTATGGAATGTTACTATTGTGTATTTGTGTTGCGACCAGTATGCTGACATGCAGTCTGTTTTGCTTTACAAACACACAACACATAGGTAAACTACAGTCTAACATACCCTATCTTGTAATGTAGAAGCCCTGCCCCATATTTTGTTCCTTCTCTGCACAGTGATACCTTTGAGTTGTTTAACTGCATTTACTCCATGCCGTTACCACCAAGACGGATTAGCTAGACAGACAGGTATCTAGGCTATAGTGTGAACATAGCTGAGAGTTACAGGTTTCAATATCATGTCCTCCAAGTTGTGTTTAATGCTCTTCCACTGTATAAAGGATTGTGCTTCACGCAGCAATAAATAAATAGGCAGAATCTGTAATAGTAATCTAAGGCTAGTGAACCTGAGCTGTTCACTGTATTTTACTGTTATTTTATACATACCTAGTCTGCAAAATTCATACGTGCTTTGTACATTTTGCAGGTGACAAGGATCATGCCAGGAATCAAGCATTGTACATCAGTCAGATACACAGATTGGAGGAAGAGCAGCAGAGGAATAGAGGTATGTATTAGACATTTCCACATTATTTTTACTAGAATAGATCTTAACATTGCTATAGGAGTGATTTGGTTTGCAGCTGCATGTATGCTAATATTAATGCAAGACTAGCCAGCATGCATCGGCAAGGTAAATGCAATAGTTTTCTTGTGATGCCAGTATATATTTCATTAAACAGTTTACATTTCAGTTAGGAGCAGGTTATATTTTCTGAGATTAATGTTTTTGTTTGTACATCACAACTTAGTTAACAGATAGTACTGTGTAACTGTCACACTGGTTTTACCTGTGATGTTTCATCTGTAAATTAATCATGCTGGTATTGCTGTTTGCATAGTAGGTGGTAACAAAGTTCTAGGTCTGACAGTGGTGATTACTGACTGTTCTGTTGTGCAGTCTACCTATTCTTACAGTTAATGGCTGCCTGCTTTCCCAGCTTTTAGACTGCAGTTTGTTAGCTATGTGTGGTATATACTTCAGTTTAACATGGTTAGAGCTTCTGCCTACAAGACTGGTGATGCTTTATTTAAAACAGATTTGTATGTTGTGCTCAGGAGCTGTTGTGCACAATGGCACTCATATTCTTCATTTATGTCGGTTACATACTCACTGATCATCATCACAATGCTTGCATTTTAAAGGTACATACATAAGGTTCCCTAAAAACGTATGTAGTACAGCGATATATCAGTTGAGGGACAGTAATGTGTATGTGACATACCCTAAGGGTTTATATTTTACATGCTGCCACTGTGGTTTTGACTGTCCAGTTCTAGAGTGATTTACTGCATTCCAAACATTTTGATGTTATGTCAGCCAGTGACCATCTTGCATTGCTCATCTCATTGCATATATCTTTTATGCTTTCTACTGATAGTTCCTCTTACTGTATCTCCATGATACGCATAGGTTATTTGGAGGCTGTTAACATGACTCACTACTTGCACAGACAAGGTGGTTACAGTTGTGAGTGATTCATATATTGTCACCTTGACATAAATGTGAAATGCACACATAAAACATAGGGAACATGGAATTAGTGGTATCCTCTCAGGCAGTTTGTTTGATAATAGAGTTATAATAGATAATGTTAAGTGTTACCCACTGTTAGCCATAGCTGAAGTGTTATGTTGTCAGTTTCACTATGGTCTTATAATGCAGTAATTGTTTTGCAATTTAGATATAAGCCAGTGTTGCATGACACATAGTCACATCATGCTTGTTTTTATATGTCACGATAGTGTGTGTGTGTGTGTGTGTGTGTGTGTGTGTGTGTGTGTGTGTGTGTGTGTGTGTGTGTGTGTGTGCGCATGTGTGTGTGTGTGTGTGTGTGTGTGTGTGTGCTGGTTGTGCACATTTGTTAGTCATGCATAATAGCTGGCTTCTAATCGATTGAGTAATGGGATGATTTCCACATATATGCTGTCTATTGCTTGCCATGTCATACACTGGAGTAACCTGTTGGCATTCTGTGATAGACATAGCAATGATATTATCCACACATATTGATAATAGAACAGTTGTGTGCATGACTGTCTGCCTGTTTTTATTGTACTTCTTATAGGTCTTCTCATCCGAGAAGTACATTTTAACGATGCCTGTAATGCATTGTGATCTACCTTGTGTCTCATATGCAGAGATCATGATGATGGCATACTAAATACTACAGGTGTTTTTTTTTTGCACCTTTGGTAGTATGTTGACATAACAGTATGTATGTGTATGTCATACTAATTCTTATTTTGTGTACTTATTTCTCTTGCTGTTTGATGATTGCACATTACTGTGTGTGTGATTTGTACATGACCATGTTTAGTGTGTCAATGTTTAGTGCCATGTGCTACATTCTTTATGCGCACATCAGTTTGTGTTTCATGGCATCCATGTATTGCACAGGAATGTGTGGAATGTTAGGCAAGTGGTTTAGATCATTATAGTTTGGACTCATGCCTTACAACACCTATGGTGGTAGATTTGCTTTAGTGTAATGTGCTATACTGAATCTTTCACACCTGTGGAATTTGTCACAGTGGGTATATTATGTACTCATATAGTTGCTTGAATGTGTATTATGTGCTTTTTTCTTGTAATGTGTTTCACCTTGATAGACTGTGAGATCTTTCGCCCCTACCCTATCAGATAGTGTAGATGGGGACATGTGAGACCACTGCCTGAGTACTCAAAGTCCAAGGATGACGAGATGATGACAATGATGGGACCAATGATGATGATGATGAGGAGGACAGACCTGGACCTGCACATGCCATCTTCCCTGCTACACCATGGAGGAGATGTCAACCACCACCACAGGCAGATGATTTTTGGGACTATACAGAGAAGTTATGTCTTTCGGACTCTGATGGAAATTATTTTTTTTCAGGACATGACATGGGAAATGCATGACATCTTCAGGGGAAATAGCCCACAAGATCATTGATGCTGTTCGGTTCCATCATGTTGGGCCCTCAGGACTATACTTATGTCAGTGTGATCCACTGTTGTACTGCTGCTACCATGGTGTTTAGGTTCATAGGTTCATAGGTAGGTACTAAGCTATTTGCCCGAAGGCTTTTATAAGCCTAGCCAGAATGTGCTGGCTTTTGCCACCCCCATAGATTAGTTCCCTGTGCCTCTGTCCAGCAGAGCCACTGAAGTGATCCCCGGGGTAAACTTTCTGTTTTCCATCCACTCGTCAAGGTTTCTCTTGAAGAGTGTTAGCGAGGAGCTCTGCCTAATGTAGATTGGAATCTTGTTCCAAAGCATGGGAAGTCTCCAATTGTAATGTACAGATGCACTTTTGCATGCATAGCATATTGCTGCCTTACTTGTGTGATACATGTCTGACCGTACATGCAGATGCCATGTGACATTTTGCATTATGTTGTATCTGGAACATGATATGTTACCACATTAAACATGCAGTACTCATGTTAATGTCCATGAAATGGTGTACTTGACACATGCATTGGTCCATGTGGGCAGGTGTGCTATTCCTTACATCTGTGTGTATGTGTGTAGTCTTATGCATGCAGTGCAGCAAATTCTTGTTATACCCAATAGATTGTGGCCAGGTATGTTACACTTATGAATTTTGCAGTTAGCATGCCACTGCTGACACAAGAGTTCCACTGTATGCTTGTTTGGGATTGAGAGTAACTCACAAACAGCATTTTCCCCATAATTCACTCATAACAGTTAAATGGGTAAGTTATGTGGGCTTTTGCATCAGGTATATTAACCAGCATGGCATGTCCTTTCCCCTGTGCATTCTATGATACTGTTATGTCATGCTATCACACTGGTATTCTGGCTTTGTGTGTGGCATGTATTGGCCACAATGGTATCATGTTATATATTACTGTGGCTGCTATATACAGGCAGTTCTCCTTCACATACTGCATAGAATGCTTCTGTACCATTTGTGTATACACCATGGAATCACTGCTTTATGTAGCAACATTTCAAAATGCCTTTTTTGTCCTTCTGTTGTAACAGAATATTGCAACATTTTATTTATTTATTTTATTTTACATTTGTTTACTGGGAAAGTCCGACTGGACACATGTCCTTTTTCAGCAGAGACCCAGGGATAAAAGCTCCACATTGAACAAGCAGAATTACAATACATTCACAGTTCCACAACAAACATTACAATATATTTACAGTACTACAATGAATAGAAAAAAATAGATTTACATCCGAGTAGAAAGGTTAGGCAACTAATTCAGGTCAAAACTTGGACAAATAGTTATACAAAATGCATCTTAATGAACTGCTGTAGAGTATCAGGTAAATCAGTAAGAAAAACAACAGATAACTTGACAGTAGAGAGTAGTTAAATTCTAATACAGTTCTGTGTGAATATAAGGTGGATCCAATCTGACACAGCAGTTCCTAAATAAAGTTTTAAGTAAATTGAAATATTTAGTCAGTATGTCATCAGCTCTGTAGTGATTTCATCTAGAGTAATGTTAGTATGGATAGAGTAATGTTTACCCTTACAGACAGTGGGAAGTGAGTAGTCAGTAAAAGGGTATAGTTAGTAGACATGCATGGATATCTTTGCATACACACCCATATTTCAGCACTTGGTGTATATGTGCACTTATTTATGTACCTGTAAATGTCCCTGCACATTTTCTGATTGATAAAGAAACCCCATTGTACCTTGGGACTTTAAACATCCATTTAATCCATTTTCCTGTGCTGTACTGTTGTTTACAGGACTGTCCTTTGCTCAGTCATACCCATGGTCAATGACATATATATATACACACATCACCACAGGAGTTTTTTGCACCTTTTGTAGTATGTTGGCATGACAGTATATATATATATATATATATATATATATATATATATATATATATATATATATGATACTGATTCAGATTTTGTGTACCTATGCCTCTTGCTGTTTGATGATTGCACATTAATGTGTGTGTGTGATTTGTACATGGCCATGTTTAATGCTGTCAGCATTGCAGTCTGCCCGTGTTGCATACATTTTGCATTTGCTTCAATTTGGCTTTGGAGGAATTCCACACTGCCCTATGTTGTGTACACATGCATATGCAATGTGTCCCCTTAGATAACATTGTCCTGCTTTATTGTTTGCTTACTTTGCTTTGCTGGCACATTTTCCTTGATGTGGGCACATGTTGTCCACTTCCCTTCTACCTTTTCAGATTTGCATATATCTTGCGCATATACATAGTATACTTTAACCTTCATCTGATTTGTCATCTATTATCATATGTTATATCATTACAATTCAACTTTGTTCCAACTGTTTTGCCAATAAACACATGCAGAACATATGCACACAAGTTGCTGACTTATGCTTTTGTTACATCCTTGCTCTTGCTATACTTATGTCTTACATATTACCCAGAGTATTTGGTCGTAGTTCAGTTGCATCACCAGACATCAATCATACAGTTCCTACAATTTATTATTGCATGTCACTGGTGTGTGTATGTGTATTGACATTACTTTCTGATAGGTTCCTGTTATGACACTGATGGTCACATATAAACATGAACACTTCTGTGTTGCGTCTGACATGGCATATGTCTGTGACATATACATTCCATTTCATGTATGTTTGCATTGTGTACAACTACTTTTATAATGGGCAATCACTTAGCTGCTTTGCTAAGGTACTGCTGTTTGGCATTTTGCTTGGTTGTTTGCCTTTTTTATGCATGGTCAAGGGGTCAATTCTATCCTCTGCTGGTCTTCTTCAGCATTTCACTGACTACATTTTATCATCTGTGCTGTCGCTTGGCTTATATTTGTACTGTTGACAGACTACTTGCTTTTTGTATTCAATGTGTAATGTCATCTCTATTTATTCTCTTACACCACACACCTGCCATCAGTAATACACATTCAGCTTACAACATGTCAGAACATCATAGTGCATAGATACATATGTATTTTTGCATTTCACCATGTCTGGTATGCATTCTTACCCTACTTTTCCATTTTTCTTTGCGCATGTTGTAGAGTATGCTGTCCGTGTACCTTACCTTTCCTTTATGTTTATTTTTGCTCTTTGTCTGCCATGTCTTGTGATATGTGTTACTTGCAGTTTTGCCCTTCTCCTCTTCTTCCCCTGTCTCTTCCTTTCCTTCTACTCTCAAAAAAAATGGTGACTAATGACTATGCACCCCCCTAATTAATAAATAAATAAAAATTAACAATGCCCCTTTGGCTGTCCCTCAGACATTTTTATTCCAGCAGCCATCTTGTGTGTCCCTCTTCTTCACCCATACCCCACATCTGCTTTTCTGTCTCCATATTTCCTTGCATTACTTGTGCTTCCCACACATGTCCTGCACCCATTGCTAGCTACGGTTAGCCCAGGCAAAGTGGCTGTGATTGCCCTTTACAGATTCCTTGTTTTCTGGTGAATATATTTTATTAGAACATGACTTACTTAGACATCCATAGTTGTTCGTGGACCTACTGGCTGGATTGCTGTAGATATGTATTCCTTTAAATGTCTTGCAGCTTGCATTGGGCTTGTATAATTTCCATAGCTTTGGAACTGCACATCATGGTTTATGAGACATTTTTCTAGAAATGCATATTTGCTGTGACTGCTAGACAGTGCCGTGATACTGCTGGGCAATTCTGTTTTGCATCAAGATATTTTAGGTTCGCTATGGCATATTTGCATATTATAGGCTCATCTGCAACTTCTGGGCAGATATTGAGAAAACGCAGTGGTACATGTAGCACAGTGGTGCAGTAGATAGTGCTGTTACCTCAAAGCAAGAGGTTTCCTGATTCCATTCTTAGCTGGGATGCCTTCAGTGCAGAATCTGCATGTCCTCCCTGAGTTTGCAGATTTTCCTTCCACATTCAAAAGCCATGCAGTAGGTGGATTGGTCACTCTAAACTGGCCATAAATGTGAGCGTGCATGCAATTTTGTGGTGTAGATGAACTGCAGCAGCAGGGCTAGCCACCTGTTGTTGTAAACCTTCGCCATAGATGATTGTCACTTTTGAAGTTATACTCTGATCCCATATGAAAAAATGGAAAAGTAGGGGTTGTGGATGGATGGATTGATGAAATGTGGCAGATTCTGCACACATTATAGAATCTAGACCATAATGTGAAACATTAAGAACAGATGCAACTTATATGACAATGATTTAATATTTAGAGAAATTTTAGCCAGTTTAGAGAAATTATATGTAAGTAAGAATAATGGAAACAGGAATTGCATTATGAAGTGGGAGAAAAAAAGGCAGGATTATGGAATATGTATATAGTCGGGAGAAAAAGTGATTAAAGTAAGGCTATGAGTGAGGAATGGGGATTAAGGAGGTGTAAGGTAAGAATAGCTACTTGTTCATATTAAGGGATATAGTTTATTTTGGGGCTGAGCAAGAACAGAGTCATTTTTTGGCTAAAAAGTCTTTCAGAATGGTTTTAAAAGAGTGGAGGGAAGGTATTAATACAGATTGAGTCCTAGGCCTTACCAACATGGTACTATACCATGGCCCCTGGAGATTTGATATGTTTGTGGACAGAGAGTAGTTTTGGTCATTGGATCATAAAAACCAAGTGGGAAAATAATTGTGTAGGATGGTATTTAGTGATTGGCACATAGGTCAGTAATAAGAAAAAAAAAAAAAAACACACTTCCATAATGGATAGAGATATCCAAAGGCTTTCATTTCAGTACATTTCTTTGTAAAAAAAAAAAAAAAAAACTAACACACTAATATAGTTCATGATTAATGATCACTGATCATAATGCATACAAATGTGTTTTGTATTTATCTAAATACACAGTTTCTAAAGTAAGTTCATAAAAATAACCATAACTTGCAGGTAACGCAAATTAAAATTTTATTTTATTGGTGTTCATAAAGCTGCTGAGTGACATTTCAAACAGACCACAGCAGAAGATTACTTTGTACACTGGTATATTTTTACATTAGTCATGCATTATTGTAAAAAAATGCAGCATGTTGTGTGCCAAAATATTTGGCTTACATAATGTTAAAAAATGCACTCACTGAAAATGTATGCAGAAAGCTAACAAATTGGCATTAAGTGTGCAAAGACATATTCTGTCATGTAAATTACAATAAAGAAAGCATTTATTCTGACGATGCTGACAGTAACTGCCCTCAGACACATGTGATGGATGACAGCCTGTATACTGTATTGCCAAGCTTTCTTCGTATTTGAGAAAGAGGTTTGGCATCTTCTTGTGAGTTCTAAAATCTGCAGTTGTCAAGAGCTGAAATATATTGTGATTTGCTGAATAATTTAACATTCTGAAGTTCTTTAGGTAATGAGTCGGTGGTCTTTTATCATTAGTATAGCAAAGCTAAGGGTACAAATAATAAATAAGAATAATCTATTTCTAAAGGACAGTTTTATTCCTTCTGTGTGGCAAGCTGCTGAATTCAGTTTTCTGAGCATTCTTCAGTATTTATCTTTTTTTTTGTTAATACTGAAGTTCAGCTGGGCAATGGCTAGTTTACATGGAAAAGCCCAAGAGAAAGATATCCATTCTTTGACAATGAGAATTAATACAGGCAAATCTGGAATTTCGAAAAGCACTATAGGCCATATTCATAACACCTGTGAAATCAAGTAAAGAGCATAAACGCATCATATGGTTTCATAATCAGAAGATGCTACCGCAGAGTATTATGATTGGGCCTCTGATCATAACCGCTTATTATGTGAAACTTGGATGTCAAGAAATTCACCTCAAGGGCAAAGCTTGTTAGGTGAATCTTGGGATTCTTATTGAAAACACTTAATAGGTGTTGTCCCGGTCCCCTTCAATAAACACATCACACCGAATGACATTTGACAACCTTTATTAAACTTCCATAACTTTGATTACCAATTTATTTACAACTGGACATAGTATAGTTGATTTTAAACACAGCATAAACATCCTTGTAATGTTAATCAGGACAGCATACCTGCTCATCCTGCCCGCTAAGCAACATCCATACCTTTGCTCGCTTACTTTACTTATGAAGCAGTGTCCCATCTCACTTCATAAACCATTCATCAAATTACCAAATTACCGACCAAATAAGCAGCATCCTTAGCTCTGTTTGCTTACCTATTCAGCAAACTTCCTCCAGCTGCTCATTTTCTTTCCATAAATCCTTGGAATAAACCTCCACACACTGGAGGGAGAACAGAAGAGGGCAAACCTATCCCTATTCTCCGCCAACCCCGACTAACATAACCAAAATCCACACCAAACCTCCAACAAAAAAGGGAGGGCGGGAGGGAGGGTAGCAAGTTCACACCAAAATGTGATTACTTACCCAGCTACATTTGTCTAAACCCCTTAAGCTCCTCCCCACCCTTATCTCATGTCCTCCCAATCATCCCTCCCTCCATTTAACCCTTTCACCTCCCCCACCCACTTAACTCCCATTAATATATCAGCCTAACCCCTTCTGAAGATGGCCCAGGACAACTTGGTTTGTTACCAAACCTAATTTATAATCTATGATGCCCAATCATACTTATTTGTAGTGCATGAAGCTTTATATGCTCTGTGAAGTAGCAGTTACAGAAAAAAGAATAAAATAGCAGTGTTTTACTGGCTCTCAAAACCTTTGAAAGTAGGTAAAACAGTGCTGCCAAAAAGACATCAGACAGAAACAAATTGCTCCTCTAAAGAACAAACAATTTTAAAATCTGCTAGTCACTTAATTCTGCCACACTTTTTGCTTGTAAGTTTGGCTTAATGAGTATCTAACAGCATTTAGAGATTTTTATCTAATGGTACTGTTCTTTGCTAGCCAGCGCTATCTGCTGTTAACTTCCTGATCTTAACAGCATTCTGGGGTTCCAAGCAAAATCTTGTTAAGCAACTTTTGACAGCAGAAAGGTGCTTGACAAGCTAGCATTTTTCCTCATTTTTGGGGAACAATCACGTTGTTCCATGCTCTACAAAATGATACATAGAATGTGTGCAAATCATGGCAGAACATGCACAGAATCTATGAAATTGCAGGTATCATTTTATGCCGTAGTCAAACTTTGCCTTAGCCAGGGTTAAACTAAAATATTGCTTTATGGAAGAGCAACAAATATATTTTTAAAAATATATATGATATTGTAGATTGAGTTTGAAAAAACATGGTAGTGAATGTACTCCAAACGTTTTCTGTGAGAGTTTCAGAGGGAAGTAAACAGTTCCCAAATCTTTTTCACTGTAGCATCTATAGGAAATCTAGATCTCTTGGGGAAGATATGTGATGATTTGAGTGGTAGGTATGTATTTGATGACAAGGACTGCAACATAAAATTGTAATTAGTGGAGGTACCGCAGGGATCAATTTTGCAGACATCCATTCCAATATCTCAGAGTTGTAGTTGAGCAAGTTGGCTGGTAACTGCAAGAAGGGTGTTGTTATCTGCTCATCAACTGATATTAAACAGCTCCAGAATAGGCTGTAATATGACCATAACTGGTGCATTGAAAATGGTCTCAAGTTAAATGTAAAAGGTTGCATTGTAGTGCCATTTGGTTAAAAAGCCCTTCCCACCTCGTATGGTTTAAATTTACCTCCCCTTGAAATAGACATGACAATAAGAAACCTGAGTACTTATGTGGACAGTTCTCTCTCTCTCTCTCTCCCTCTCTCATTCAATCAATGCTTCTAGCATAGTCAGAAATTACTTATATTAGGCCTAGTTAATTTCCAAAGGAATGTTGTCAAGATCCAGAGAAGTCATCCTACCACAATACTCTTTCCTTATCAGATGCATCACTGAATATAATGCCCCTTTTCACATCTATAAGTCAGAGCATATTGCTCAACTAGAAAGGGCTCAAAAATACCTTACCAAGAAACCAAAGGTCTTTAATCCTTCAAAAGATTAATATAACTCTTATTAAACTCAGTACCCTACAGGCAGCTCCAAGGTGATCTGTGTCTTGCTTTTCAGACTATAGAAGACCCAGTCCTATTTGATATTTTCTTTCTTTGTAAAACCAGTATTTCAACAAACACTCATACTAAGGATCTAAATCTACACCGACAAATAAACAAGACTTTTTGGAGAAATAGGTTCCTAATTCAACATATTCCCACCCTATGGATTAGTTTACCACTGCAAGTCAAAGACCTACTTTGACAATCTTTAAGGCTAGTCTTGATGATTAAATGTGTAGACACAAATTTACACCAGCAGTGTTATCTATTGCCCCTCTCAATTTGTAAGGCAAATACTCTCAATTGCTTGAAGAGGGAAACATAACTTTTAAGTATGTCTATATAAATGTGTATATGGTTAGGAAATGTACCGTCCTTGTGATTGCTTGCATAATATTGTTCCTGTATTTCTCTGTAAACCTTTTCAGCAACTGACATTATAAGATATTGGCTGTCAGTTATATTTGTGTATATATGTTGCACAAACTGTGTTTCTTATCAGCTAGTTTAATTGTCCTTCTTCATACTGATTTCCTTATGTTTCTTTTACATTTTCTGTATTCTTTCTATAACAATTAAGTCTTTTCCTACTTTGTAATATATTTTTTCTAACTCTGAATACCACATAAATAATTGCTATTTTCTATATTAATGTTTATAATGATGATCCTTAATCCTTATGGGGCCTGGGCTGGTGGCTGAATATGGGTAAGACTGAGCATTCCATTTACTTTGTTTAACATACTAAAATAAATAAGAAAGGTCTGCAATGCCTGTTTACATGTTAAAACCTGTTATGCAGAAAGTTGAATCCACCACTAGGTGACCTAGGCAATTGCCTAGGGCTCACAGGCTTTGGCAAGTCCACTGGCCAGAGCTGCCACAAAATTTACATTTCCTCTTTAAGAACATGTGGTTACATTTCTTCTTTAAGGATGCACACACACAGAGTACATCTTTAGAAGAATCTGTGGGTTCATCATACTAAAGATGCACACACATTTAAACATCAGAGTAGAGGATTTGGATTTTTAATTGCCATTCTGTTTGAAAAACAACGCAAGAGTTTGCATGGAGATGACAAGCAAGCATGGTACAGGTTAGTTAGCGGTATGTGGTGTGTGAAATAGCACAGTTAGGGATGGCAGGTTGGTTAACTTATTCAGTTTCAAACCTTGTACCTTCATTACAATGAGACTAGAGCCTGAATCCACTACACCAACTACCAAGCTGTTGCCTGCAGATGCATTTTCAAGGACTGTTGAGTTCCTGTGCATTTTCAAGGATTGTTGAGTTTCTGTGCATTTTCAAAGAATGTCGACTTTCTGTGCATTTTCAGAGAATGTTGAGTATCAAGGGAAGAAAGTTTACTGTTGCTCATGCTAAGTCTGTTTTCAATGTGTATCTGTTTTGTTTGGCAAATGGTCATCATCAGTGCTTGTTCTTTAAAAGTTGAAAGCAGTGTTAGTAGCACAGCAGGTAGCATGCTTCCCTTTGTTGTAAAAGGCTGTGGGTTCTATTCCCCCACCATGTAAATGGAGTGCTGATATTGCACAGTACCCATTAAGGAAAGATGAGGGTGCTGCTGTCCTGAATGTGTCCTTTGTATGAGATGCCTAGTAAATCTGAATCTGTTGCTGGTTTGACAGTGATTCCCTATTGCAATTTTACCAGCTTAGCATTTTTTAAATGTAACATGGGCAATTTATTCTTCAGGGGCAGCAAGTACTGAATTTATATGTGAAACACTGAAATGTAAAGTTTTATTGTCAACAGCAACCTCTTCATTAGTTATGGATCTCTTTAATATGGAATTATTCAGATTAATTTTACTTCTACATAGATTATGTGTATTGGTGTATTGTAATGACAGACATTTGACTGGCCTTTTGTCTTTGAAATGTTCTGTAATGGATAGTTTTGTCATTATTGGCTCAAACACTGTTTCATTGCTTACTGGAAAAATGTTCAATACTACAAATGTAAAACACCCTCTAACAAGCAGTGCTGTATTACAGAAAGAATATAATTTAATACAATCAGCATGGTGCATCAAAGAACATATTATTGTATGCGTGGTCTTAAAAATGTGTGCAAGGGGCCTATGATTTGAAAATATCCCAAAGGTAAACTTAAACTTCCACTAGCCAGATGCATTGTTTTTTTTAATGTGGGTTTCAATGCCATTTCTATGACTGTGAGTTTAAGGGCAGAGAAGGTTACAGTTCATGCCAAGTCTGTTTTCATTGTGAGACTGTATTGTTTTGTTTAGCAAATGACTATCAGTGTTTGTGCTATAAAATTTGAAATAAAAGTTTTAAATATCTCCAAATCACTGTAGAAGTAAAGAAGAAAGTAGCATCAGGTTTGAACAATGTTTATGGCAACTGAGGAGAAGTAGCCAAATAATGGAACACTGGAATGGCTGAGCGGGGGTGCTGTGGGTATGTGTGTGCTGTGGGTGGGTGCCCTGATCTATTACCCTTTCTAGGGCCCCATTTGACTATGATTTGGCTCTGGCTGTGGGTGGGTGCCCTGATCTATTACCCTTTCTAGGGCCCCATTTGACTATGATCTGGCTCTGGTTGTGCAGAAGGGTGCTAGTTCTATAAATCAGCATTAGTTCTGTAAATCAGCCTCTCTTAGAACAGCAAACTCTTGTGAAATTAACTGGTAACCCACTGAATTCAGTAAACTTAGTCTGAGGCATACAAGAGGTCTGGAGTTTTAAACTACAAAAAAACTATTATTATTTATAAATAAACGGCTCACACCCTCTATGTTTACACTTAATTGAAATTCCTTGTGAAGTCTATCTACAGACATTTACTGTTATCTTTATCATTCAGAGAAAAGAGAGGGAGGAGGAGCTACATGCCTGCTTGTTTTTAACTAACATTATTGCTTATAACCTGGATGTTAACAGAATTTAAAAATATAATTTCCATCTCTTATTTGCTTATAAATATGAGTGCAACAACCATAGTATCACCAAACATCAATAAAATAAAGAGTTGCCACTTTTAGTTAATAATTTCTAAGTAAAGGTCACAGACTTGGCAAGTAATGATTAAAATGGCTAACTTACCAAGTTCACATAATGATGCACCTGTTTACCAAATCTCAACTCATTCCCCCGGATTTACTAATCTTCCATGCAGGACTAATCTAGTCCTGCACGGAAGCAGCAGTTTAAGAGGAGGATGGCAGCGTGCCAGGCATATTAATGAAGGCTCGCTGCCTGAGCTCCAAATCCTACACTGAGCATGGACGAGTGCAGGGAGCATGTCTGAGAGCAGAGCTAATAAACATGCCCCTGCAAAGAAGAACAGAAGAAAGTGTAAATAAATGAGCGAGACCGCATATAGGTGTCCGCATATCCCCACCAACAGTCCCCATGTGTTCAACACCAACAGTACATTGAAATAAAATGAAAAAACCCTTGTATTTATTTTTTTAAAACCCTGAGTACATCTTACCGTATGTGTGTGGGTTTGCCCATCGCTTAGCTACAGTTTAAGCAGCTGAAAAGACTGAAGAGGATAACAAGGAATATATATGCAAATGAAGCAGCACAGCAATAGTGTAGTGGTTAGAGCAGCTGCCTAACGACTAGGCTATTCCTGGTTCGAGTCCCACTACAACACATATCATTTTCCATGTGAAATCAGGATATGAAGATATTTGTAAATCTTTTTGCAGTATGACCTACATAATAACATTTAAATGTGAACTGGAGTACTGCATAAAATGCACATGTGAAGTGTCAGTGCCATAATGAATAAGGCACTAGTAAGCAGGTTTAAGCACAAATAAGCATTAGTAAGCATATATAAGCATATATAAGCAATAGTAAGTGTGTTTAAATGTGTATGCATGGGAATAAGCATTGCCTACACAGATTAAGCAAAGTAGAAGCTAACTGAGTGTAAGAAACTGTAACCGGAAGTTAGCAGTGCTTTCCATCGCGCAAACCCACTTACAACTGCTTTAAAGTGCCTTAATCACTCTGGATCCAACATCCCATGCTCTGCTCAGCAACAAAATAAACTGTCTCTGCAAGGCTCAAACTCAGCACACTGTACACTATAGTCACAGTAGTTAACCACTAAGCCATCATAGCAATAGATATGAATGAGGTATCTGCAAACTAATCCTCACCAAAGGAAAATCAAACCAAACATGTGAACTGAATATATGTAAAGTGTGAAGTGTTATAACCTGCTACATAACATAAATATGTGAACTGGAGTACTGCAGTATGCATAGATTTGAGGTGTGATTGTAATAAAGTGTAGAAGTCCCCAGGTCCCCATACAGTGTATGTACACATGAATCATGGATACCAGACACATATATAACCTATAATGAAGAATAAATCATTGCCAAATGGCAAATATAGTGCTAATTAACTATTAAGCAATGCTAACTAGAGCACAGCTCAAGTAAGTAAGTGTAAACAATGTGTAGGGGAGCCAATTCAATCTTGCTAGTGGTATACTTCTTTAAGCAGTGGCAACCTTAGCAAAGCAGGTCTGCCCATAGCTTAGCCTTTTCAAAACTGACCAATCATGGGGAAGTGCGGGAAAATGGCCGTATTTAAACCCCACAGGCGGTAATACTTCCCATAACTGGTTGTAGCTTCCTACTGCAGACAGAATGGCTGGTGTGGGTGAAGGCACTCGACATAGAGCACAGCGCTGGGGCATCCAGGAGTCAAAATTCATGGTATGGCTCCTGGTAAAACACCATGATCAGAGACTACTGCAGGGCCAGTACCAGGGCTCACAGTATAAAATGGAGGCCTGGGACAGTCTCGCCTGTGACCTCATCAGTGCCACAGGTATCCCCGGACTGGTGAGCAGGTCAGGCACCACCATGCTGACCTAAAGCGGTGGAAGGGGGATGTACTGGAACAGTGGATCCAGGAGTCTCGGCAGATGCCCAATGACCTAGTACTAAGTAAGTACTCATTCTACTAAGTAGTTAATAATTGCCTAGCTTGTGTATACTATGGACAGGTATGGCTAAATATCACTGCATTTCTCTGACAGCTGCAGATAAGCGGGCTACAAACCAGCAAGCCCATGATGCTAGGCTGCAAAGGCTGGGTTGCAAGGCAGGTTAGTATTCAGTCTGCATGTACTGTCATAACAAATAAATATAACAGCCTTAGAAAGTGTTGTACAAGTAGAAATAAATGTGCAATAGCCTGTGAATAAAGGTATAACCCCTGGAGTGCTTCTGTTTACTCTTCTCTCATATGTTGGCGATCTGTTCCATACTATAAATAGTACTGCTGTATCTTAAGCAATGTCACCCACACCATGGTATGCACATAAAATGGGTATGAAGTCCTGCATAACAATGTTGGACGTGCCAAGAGGTCAGTCATATTTTACAAATTAGGGAGAGTTAGATAGAAAGCAGTCAGTCGAAAGCTTTACATCAATTCCCTGATAGCACAGCGTACTGTGATGTTTGCTATAATACTTTGTCACACACAGCAGGGGTCTGAATCCTGGGAGTGCTACTAAGTTGTATGCATAATCATACACCACAACTGTACAGATTTTTGATACAATGTTCAGCTAGAAAGCTGTATGCATAATTACACCCAACAACAGTACAGAATTTGCTAGAATTTTCAGATTGTAAGTTGTATGCATATTCATACCCCACAACTGTTCCAATCTGTCCAGCATGTCCAGATAAATGGCCCATATCACCAGCTTGGTACCCTGATCCCCTGAAAATCCAGTTTGATGATCCAAGAAATGTAGGCAGCTGTCAATGACATATAACCGATGGTAAAATGTGTATATAGTCAGAGAATGTATATGGAAATAAACCTGTTATTCTAGCACCTCACCCAAAGTGTATGCAATTCTCAACATATGTTGCATTAACACCTGCAGCCTGTCATATCTGTATGTAAGACACAGGTCACGTATATAATAATTTATAAACATACCAGTGTACAATATAATGCCATTGTGTAGTGTAATAATACATGTAAGGGAAAGACCACTGCAGTGACTAAGAATGTTGTGAAAACTACAAGGATATATTAGTTGTTAATTGAACTCTCTCTCACCCCTACCATATGTGCACAATAACCCAATGACGCTCCTCAACTGGTATGTGTACACTACAAACTTTTGTTGGGACATATGTCCTAATGGTATATAAATATTCACATTTGTTTCTATGCATGTGCCATTTAAAATACAACCATATTGGTGGCCTGTTGCCATCAATGAAACCTGCATGCTCCTGTAATGGCCACTGTTGTTCCATATATGCATGTGTTCTGCTTGCTCTGCAACTGTGTTAAATCTGGTGTGTTGGGTTAATGGGAATACTTATGCATGCTGTTATAATTAATCCTAAATGCTGTTGACTGTTACTAACCCATATCTGTCATAAACCTGTGACAACACAGCTCGCATGGGAAGGCCTGTCCCAGTGGACCCACCTGTCCTTCCTCAGCTGGCCATGGCACCGGGCACCAGCACATCTGGGGCACAGCCTGGGTCCTCCTCCTCCTCTGTGAGCCCTGCACCACCTTTGGGTGGAAATGCTGCAGGGGATGGGGCTCTTCCCCCTCCTCGGAGCAGGTGCGGAGGGGAACCTGTCACCCATCATTAGGTCTGGGCCGTGGTGCATAGGGAGCTCGATCTAGAGTATCGAGAGTAGCTATGCCAGCTTGCGGGCTGAGTGGCGCTATTACAGGGTGAGCCTACCCCTCATACACAACCCCCAGTACAGCCACCTTTGGGGCCATGAAGGTGCAGTGGTGACTGCCCATGGGTGGGGGCCTCAGTCCCACTGTTTCCAGTTGGGGGCTCATGGGCTTGTGACTTCCAAACACCCCTCCCCATCCAAGGTGTTTACCCCCCACATGTGTCATATACCAGCCCGTCTGTTAACCTAACTTACCTACCTCCCCAAATGTACCTACTACCCCTCCCCAACATCCCACTCTCACTTGAAAAAAAAAATAAGACAATCTGTTCCCACAAAAAAAATCTCGCCCCATACATAGCTGCCCATTTCGCACCTGTGTCCACTGGACACATGTAATCTGGTCTAATTGGCATCACAATGAATATATGTTGTCCTCACCCCTCTCCCAGAGGTTTCAGGGTCCAAATGTACCTGCAAATATAGTATATATGCACAGCTGTTGCTGTAGAAGAAATGGGCACCTATGGACCTTTCCTATACCCTTCCTGCACATGCCTAGCTATTTTCCCTATTGTCTTTCGCTCTATGTGCCCCGTTTTTCACCACTTTCCTATCAACCCCTTTTTCTTTTCTTTTAAAGGAATTAGCATGGGGGGTAAGCGGCAGTAAGCACTGTTAAGCAGCGGTAAGTGGGTTTGCGCAGGTGTAAGCTATGCCAACACAAGTTGAGAAATGTGAAGCTAACTGACTGTAAGAAAACATAAGCAGAGGTTGGCAGTGCTTACTGTCATGCAAACCCATGCAAACCCACTTACAACTGCTTTAAAGTGCCTTTATCAATCTGTAACCAACGTCACTTGTTCTGCCCAGCAGCAAAATAAACTACCTCTCCAAGGCTCGAACCCAGGACCCTGCAAGCTATACACCAAGTGATTTACCACCAAACCATGGCAGATATGCATAACCTGAAGTTTTCACAAACATATCATGCAGCACAATCAATCAACAGTACAGGAAATGTATTAATATCATACCACACAACCTGTTAATGCAAGAAGTCTGGAGAAAGTATGCCACACTGTGGGTGCAAAAAGGGATATATGTCAACTAATGCTCTAATACACTTAAAAGTTTGGTAGTTACACAGTTATATGTATTGGAACACATATGTAGAAGGAGATGAAGTCTGAAACACAAAAGTGTTGGCACTAGTTACCGACTTCAATGCTGCAATCATCCATGGCAATTGCCAAGTGAATGAGGAACAGGCCAAAATATGAGTCGAACATGAATAGACATATGGACAGATATATATCTGTAAATGCAGACAGACAGATATATGTAGATATATATATATTAATGTATAACTCACAATCATATAACATCAATTGTATATAGATACATACATATGTTCATATATATGTATATATATGTGTGGAAAATGCTGGTGTTACAGGATTCATTGCAGCATACCCTTATGCAGGAATACTACATTGAAATACAAATGGATGTAGCTATGTACTGATAGCACTCAGCAGACAGAATCCCACCGATATATTTTGGACAATACCTGTGTGGTGCACAGACAAAATATCGCAGCCAATCCCCCTGGTATCATATGGATAGCCCACAGTTGAGAGCTATGCAGACAGACAACATTCCATGAAAAGTACCATGTACACAGAAACCCTGTAAGAACAGCAAGATACAATGCACACAACAACACTATTCAGGCTGTCTGTAGGTCTGGAACCTTACCCAAATGTGGATTTGGCCTGTGTCTGCAGGTTCTGCTATAAGAGGTATTGCTAACTGCTGTCTGTAACAATGATGTCCACACACAGGAAGGATGTCATCCATACTGGAAGGATGAAGGGACAATGCCCACAAAAGGCAGCAATTTAAAGTACAGGGTTGACATGACAGTGGTTATCTGAAGTACTACACAGCAAGCTGCATGCAATTAGCAACTGTTGGACACTGATTGGTGCAGAGGCCACCACCTGATCATGTGCAATACCAACAAAAGCATGCTGCAATCTATTCAAACCAGCTCAGTCACTCTACTGGAGAAACTGAGAGAGAGAGAGAGAGAGAGAGAGAGAGAGAGAGAGAGGTAAAAAAAAGAAATTCAAGAAAGGTGACAAAGCTCAGGGTTGTGTTACAGTGGAAAAAAACATAAGAGGTATGTAAAACAGATATGCATTTACTTGCATGTAGTACATGGCATAGAATAATAGGATGTATAATGTGAAAAGATGTGTATGTGCCATCAGTACTTGTTCCTGTAATGATGTTCTGCTCAACAACTGCACTGGACAGTAATGTCAGTCCCTGTGGGCAGTGGGACATACCTGTCAAATGTGCAGATCAGCAGTGAATGTCAAAGATGTGACCCATGATATCTGTGTTCTGTAAATTACTGTAGCCAACGGCTGGTGGGGGTATTAATACTGCCATGATAGACACATGGGTGAGAGACCACACCACCTGCAGGACAGTCATGTTAAAGTGCAGCATAGCATGCCCAAATGCAATAGCAATATAATATGCTTATATAAAGTTTGTCACCATATATACCCCCCTAATGTTAGTCTGTGTTCACATGTGACACCTGTCTGTGTTGCAGCAAGGCAGAGCAGTTCAGCTGTGAAGTAAAGAGAGTTACATGAGTGTGATCCAGATATTTGTATGCACCCCACATACAGATACATATATGTGTGATACATATTCAAAGCTGTGTATGTCTACAGAACCTTGGATAGTTATACATTTATAAAGCTATATAAACAACACATAATGATATCTACACATATATGCACATATGTATGTATATATATATATATATATATATATATATATATATATATATATATATATATATATATATATATATATATATATATATATATATATATATATATATATACATATATATATATATATATATATACATATATACATATATATATATATATATATATATATATATATGTGTGTGTGTAAATATATACATATATATATATATATATATATATATATATATATATATATATATATATATATGTGTGTGTGTGTGTGTGTGTGTGTGTGTGTGTGTCTGTGTGTGTATATATCTATCTATATATACAGACAGCAGTTAGCAATACCATATATATATGTCAAATGTCCCCTGCCATGACATGTGTGAGAGAACATCACACATCAATAGACATCATACCTACACACCAGCACATGGCTGCAAGATGGAGTGTAGAGTGTGGTGTGTAACTCATGTTGGGAACACATTGCAATTGTTTGAGAAGGTGGGATATATATGTTGGTGAAGAGTATTAGGCACATATTGGTATGTAGGTCTGGTTGGGTGACAAACAAGACAGCATACAGGGCTGGTATATGACACATGGTGGTTAAACACTGTGGATGGGTAGTTACAGTTGGAATGCGGAGGCCATTGAGCCCCCACATGGGAACAAAGGGAACATGGTGCCCACCCATGGACAGTCACGACAGCATCTACATGGAAATAAAAGTGCCTGGGCTGTGAGCTGGGCAGGAGGACCATGCATGTTGAACCTTGTACTGCATGACTCCAGGTGATGTAGCACATACCCCATGTCTCTGTGGAGCTCCCTATGCACAAGACCCTGGACCTAACTGGGAGACAGACACATGTCTGTGTGTGCTCTATGGGGGGGACACCATCCCCTGAGGTGGCTACACATGAAGGTAGTGATGAAACAGTAGATAATGAGGTTCCATGGTGGGTCACGGATGTGATGTGGACTGGTAACGTGCACATTAGGTGGGAGTTTTGTTCCTGCTGGTAAAGAACCCCTACACATACTGGTGTGTAACTGTCATGGAACATATGTGGGTTGTAATAGTCCACACAATCCCAGAACATGTCCAACAGCATGCATAGATATCCCAAATATCACAGAATGGCAGATGTGTAGCAATCACATAGCAGGCATACCACATGCATATGTGGAAACATAGTGGCAGTGACAATGGCATGCAGGTGAAATACTCTGTAACAGCCTAGCTGTTGTTGTACTCTAATATTGCAGCCACCCTGTAGCAATGCCACAGCTGTGGCCACTGACATCAACTCTATCTCATCGCAATGTAGGTACCTCTGGGATACCAGCAAGGCAGTGGCAGGATGCCGGTGAGTATGGTTTAAGGTTATGCTTGGCAATTCACTGTGCATGTCCTAGCTAAGGTGTAGGCCATGTACACATCTAACACACCTATCCATAATGCATGCTGTACATGTGCACTGACAGAGCACACACCTCACTAATGGGAATACCAGCCTCAAACACATGCAATACACAGTCCATCTCAGACAACTGTGGCTACACTCCAGTGCACATTGCCCAGGCACAGCTGACATCTGTTCAACATACACAACTATGTCATACACAGAGCAGTTGAACATGCTACACATAAAGACATCCCGCTTTCTCTGCAAACACATGCTTCAGGGTCCTAAACCTCATCAACACATTACACAGAACATACTGGAGGGATAGGTCCCTGTCCTGGGGAATTACCACACTCTGTAACGGACTACCCATAGATGTCAGGCAATGCTACTGATTGGCCCTCTTTACAAAAACACTTGACAACTGGATGGGAAATGGGGAATTCACCCTGGGTAGTATGTCTGTGCCACAGCCTGACAGGAGCACAGGGGAATAACATTAGTGGGTGGTGCATGGCTGGGAACCCCCGTGGCTAGGCTTATGTAGGCCCCAGGACCATTAGACCAGTACTCACCTATGAACCTGTGTGTACCACAGGCAACATCAGCCAGGGCTCAATAATGGTCTCTACACTCACCATAGGTACAGTACATTGTGTCTGTGGTCTGTGTAATGGTAGTCTCTCACTCATACATGCACCACTAATGATAACATCTGTGAATACACATCAAGCATTCACTAAACACATGTCCACATGTAATCCAGAAACACACAGAGGCTGTGAGCAGCAGCGGAAACACAACTGACACACAGATACACATCCTGCAATTGTGGGCACACCTGTGAGGTGTGGTGTACAATACATGCCATGGTGCTGAACAGATGCACAGCAATGCGGTGGACATGGGTGCAGTGTGTTCATGGGGGAGGGCCATCACCTACTAACAGAAGCCATGCATCACAGCCATGTATAATGTTGGTAATGGGGATTGACTACAGTTGCAATGCATGCTGTTGAGCACCACATATCCTGCAGGATGATGTGTATAATTACAGGTTTGTGTGTGATACTGCACTGCACCATCACCTGCTATTGTGTGTGTTATGGGGGTGCTGGAGCTGTCTGTAGGTGCTGTCTGGTGGAGTGTATGGGTTGCCATGTATGTCAACTGCATGTGTGTATGTCTTTGTGTGTGGCCATGTCTGCACACATGTGTGTGTGCATGTGTATGTACTGTTTAACGGTGATGTACAGATCTTACAGTCTGTTCCCTGTTTTCCCCTCACAGGTGGCGAGGTGGTGCTGGGTCCCTCCTGCAGGGAATCTGATGTCACTGATACAGACAGTGACCATGAGGATAGGTGTGTTGAGGCACAGGCAGGATTGTCAGGGGCTGCCGCTGGGCCACCAATTGACATCCCACACGTATCCACCCCATCTGCACACAGAGTCACACTGCATCTGCATACCTTATCACTGTTGGCCTTAGCTGATGGACAGGCTATGGCTGGAATTGGCCAGGACAGTGTGGTATCCATGGCAAGTTTGTCCAGACACAGCAGCTATAGCCAGATGTCTGGTGTGGTATTACATAGGCAGATGTTCAGGGGTGCTCGTCTGAGCATTGCTGGTCATCATGCCCCTTAGCAGAAGTGCCAAATCTATATCAACCACACACATGTTCCAGGCTGTCATGGTGGCACAGGCATGAATAGAACTGTCCACCAGGCAGGGTCTCAGGGTGCAGAGGGCTCATCACACCTCTGTAACTGACAGCATCCATGACCTAGCAGGTGCCATCTGTAATTACACCGAGCTCATGGATAGACGGTGGGGTGAGACATTGGATCTCATCCACAATGTCATGTCCATGCATCAGGACAGGTCAGGATGGTTGTGATGGCCACATGGACATATGCCATCAGCACCAGCAGTTGGAGGTTGCCATGGATGTCCCACCAGTCACAGCTGCTCCCGTAGTGGCAGTACCAGCCCCAGCACTGTGGGAGGGTGCTGTCCACAGACCGTCATAGCAGATCACATGCATGTCACCCAGGCCAGTCCCAGGAGGGACCTGGATTCATTGGACATCTGTCAATCTCAGGGGACAGTACTCGATCTGGCATTGTACCTGATACTGCCTGTAGCACCCCTGCCAGGCACAGGTCCTGTGTCCTTAGCCGGAGACAGTGAACTACAAGCCCTGACAGGTACAGTCTGCAGCTGTCTCACAAATCCCCATATAGGGCAGCCACATGGTGGAACTGTGTGCATGCAGACAAAAGCACACATAAACCAGAAACCTAGGGCAAAATCATACCTGCACACACATTACCACTGGCCCATAATAGTACTCAGCCCCCTCACACACACACAAACACACACACAGACACACACATACACACACACACACACACACACACACACACACACACACACACACACACACACACATACACATTAATTGCATGGCTCAGCCTAGGCCTCTGGCAAACTAACAACACACACTGTGCATATGATGATATCTGTGACACTCCCTGACATCCATAAGACCAATGCAGGGACTGGCTAACATGGTGCTGATGCACAGGGTGACTATATAACTGTGTAGCAATGGAATACTTTGCAGCATGTTGTCAGTAGTAAAGTGGAATGCTAATATCTTGGAAGGTGTAGCTGTCCAGCCATAATGCATCATAGCTGTAATTAACAATGTTGTTTTATTGTCACCATTATCTAATTTTGACTGTGCTGTATTTGTCCATGTGCCACATGGCTGATGGGTGTAGTGGTGTCAGCAGGCCTTCTACAATGCACACCAGTAAGTGTAGTGGGTGGTACACATGGCATGGCTGGGTACAACACACAGAGCCTTTGGTTTGGATGCAGTACAGGTACAAGACTGTACACATGGAGGTATGTCCCCATGCAGGTAACACATCTGTTGCACATGTAATCCCACCAAGACAGGATAGGCACAACCACACATTGCTATATATGCAGTCTGAAATGTGGATGACATTGAACATGCTAACAGCAGGGTGTATGTCCCTTTCCACACTCTACTGTGATCCTCACCTCAGTAACAAATGTGTGCCAATGCTGGTGGCATAGCCCTACCCTTAGGAGGGTGTGAGGGGTTCATCTACTGTGAATGGTGTAAACAACAACAAATAACCTGATTACATACACTGTACAGTATTACAGGCAGCTATGTGGGGGGATAGATGCAACAGTAACTGCAATGATTGTGGATGTGTCCCCAACAGCCACACCCAGTGAGTCATAGCAACCCCAGTAGTGCTGCACACCTCTACATTGTGGAGGAGGGCATTAACACATCTATGACCTGTGAAGGACTGTATGTCCATGGGATGGCACCTGTGGAATGCTGGCATTTGCCAAGCAGTCCTGGTGGAAACATATTTTGTGAACGGATGTAGATGCATTAAGAACTACACACATTCCTACATGTGAGATGGGGTACAAAAGCCTGCTATGATCTACCTAGGCATTGTGCACCTCCTAACCCTCATCTACACCTGTTGTGATTGTGTCAAGCAGGTATACCAGGGTAACAGGTTGTATCCTCTGCCTTTGACAAGTCCAACATTGTCGGGGTACCGTGTGTTAAGATTACCAGTGACATTGGCCATGGGTTCATTGTTGATGTATTCCATGTCCTTGCAGACCAGGGTCATCAGGCTACTGGGTGGTAGTTCCCAGCTGACATGGTGGATTTGTGGTTGCCCTTGCCAACATTGGTAAATCCATTGTCAGGTGTAGGCCTATTGGACTGTATGAGGGATCACAGCTACTTACTGCACCTGCCCAGGGGGGGGTCCCCCAAGCATGACACTTCACTTGACTGTACTGCATGATGTTAGTAATGCCAGCCTGACATCCTACAGGTGGGATGGAGTACTATTAACATGTACTGCCCTTGTTGTGTGGGGTCCTGGTTATGGGATCTGCTAAGGTTGGTAGTGTATTGCAGGCCAGATGTGTTTGACTGTGGAGGGGGTGGAATACCTATCCGTGAGAAGTGTATGTTGTTTGGGTCTCTCAAACCCATCAATGGTGCATGTGACATACATGTTGTGGTTACATTCCCAGTTTCATCTACAGATATATATCTATGTAGGTATATATGGACATATATGTGTTTACCTTTGAAAAGGAGACAATCATTTCTTTGAACGGCCCTTCTGCAAACTGAAAGGACCAATCCATCATTCCTAACTGCACCACATTTCAAAACACAGCAAATCTAAAGGCAGCTTCGCTGACTCTTGGACTGCCAGTTAGAATACATATCGTAATGCAGGGGGGACATACCCCTCTGCACCCCCCAACTGTGGGGGCTGGGCCCGCCACAACCCCCCTACTGTGATATACTAACTCCCAGTTCCCACTACAGTGGGGATTGACAAATATTCTCCATACTCACTATAGTGCCATCCGCACTCAAATTGCCAAAATTGGAATGAGCTAATGCATAGTGACATTCGCTCATTGCACATTTGATGCATTTATTGCAAGAGTTTACAATGTTGAGAACATACATTCAGCCTTCCAGCTGTCGGAGACATGAATTTCCCCCAGTGAAAGGTGAACCATATATATGCTTACAAATATGCATTGTTAGTGCTGTATATATGTGGACATATGGATGTATACATATACATCTATAGATGTATGCGCATCTTTGTATATATGTGTGTGTGTGTGTGTGTGTGTGTATATATATATATATATATATATATATATATATATATATATATATATATGTATATGTTTCTATAGCTATATCTACAAATATAGATATGTTATATCCATTTAAATATGAATATATATACACACACAAATACATCTACATGGTGGAATACATTCCTTGTAGTGTTGAATACCTGGGCTGGATGATATGTACGTAAAAACATCATGGTTATGCATAACTGCCATGATATGGTGGTAAATCACTTTGTGTATGGTGTGAAGGGTCTTGGTTTTGAGGCTTGCAGTAACTGTTTATTTTGTTGCTGGGCAGAACACAACCCATTGGATACAGTGTGATTAAGGCACTTTAAAGCAGTTGTAAGCTGGTTTGCATGACGGTAAGCACTGCTAACCTCCAGTTATGTTTTCGTACACTCAGTTAGCTTCTATATTGCTTACCCTGTGTAGGCATTGCTTAACTCTGCGCAACCCCACTTACAACTGCTCAGAAGTGCCTTAATCACACTGTATCCAATGGCCCTTGGTCTGCCTAGCAACAAAATAAACAGCCTGTGCTAGGATCAAACCCAGGACCCAGCACACCATAGCCAAAGTGATTTACCACTAAGCCATCTCAAATATACATATCTGTGATGTATTCACAAACATATCATCCAGCCCAGTCATTCAACAGTACAGAGGATATATTCCAACATGTAGATGTATGTGGTGAATAAATCTACATGTCTACATATATACGGCAGGTCATATATATATGTCAGCAGATATATATATATATATATATATATATATATATATATACACACACATATATAGGTATATACAGACATATGTCTGTAGGTAATGGGGAAATAAAAACATATATGTCCTCATGCAACGTTAATGGGGTTGACAGGCCCCACACAATATATGTCTGGTAAGAATAGTTATACCCTCCCAGCCAAGCACGACCCTCTGAAATACAGTACCAAGTGTTGCAGATCCCATAACCAGGACCAGACATGACATGGCCATCCCTAGGGTACATATACACAGACACATATATGCAGATACAGGTATACACACACACAGATATGTACAGTAAGATACATATGTAGTACGTGCACGCAATATGAAGCAGCTAGAATTCCTACAGCCACCACCTTACCAACTGGAGACTGTATGAGCCACCCATATGAATGACATTCATAGCCTGCAACATATACCCACAGAGATATCAAGGGGTATAAAACCACACACAGATGTGCATAAATGAATGTGAAAGCTTTATTTGTGTACTATGACAGTTGTATATGCCATGTCATATAGCTGTTTAGGCACTGAAATCCATATGAACAGTGTAATGCAACTGTGAAACAGTTATACTAAGACAGTAGCCTGGAAAGATTGACATATGTTGCTGTCCAGGCCAAGGCCTTCAACTAGTACAATAGTAATGACAGACTGGGCCACAGCATACCAGACAATTAGTACATAATGCAGATGTATAGGTCAGCAGCCTCTATCTACACTCTGTACACAATCCCTAGGGGGTACAGACCCCAGTTGACACAATGGGATGTATCTGTTATATAACAAGGCATACCTGACACCATCACAATCACACTGACAAACAGAACAACCCGTATGGCAGGAGGCAGTAGGCCTGCAATTACCCAAGGTGGATTGTATGGTAAAGTACATCCAGATACCTTAAGGCAGCTTATCCCAGATACCCACACATGTTATAACAGCCTAGTTTAGTCATGGTGCACTACCTACACTCACTAATACTGGGCCATATACCACTGTTACATATAATGGCCTCTGGAGTGCATTAGGGCACACATGTATTGTGTAGGTGAAGCCCACACATATATGGCCCCAACCCGCCAGTATGTGTGGGGGACACAACAGTAGAGGAATGACAGCATGACATACACACAGCCCACTACATAACAACCCCTGATATCTTGTCATATGTGCAAAGCCTGGTATGTAGGTGGAGGACAGAGGCTGGAACACAGACACATATGTGTAAAACTATTGTCATACAGTAAGCAAGATATGTATATGTGTATATATCTATATGGATGTATGTATACTTATATATACATATATGTTCACCATATGTCCTGCGCATGGAGTGGAGCCCTACCTCAGCCCTAGTAGTCCTAACCTATCAGTGCAAGCGGATGTCACGTATGTAGTGCAGGTATATTTGTAGACTATTTCTACTGTAATAGGGATTGTCTTCACAGAAATGGTCTGTGTGGGAGGCCACATCTGCTGTTAACATGTGCACCATTGGCAACTTACAGACATCCTAAGGTCATCATAGTACAGTACCACTGCTAGCACAGTAACACCCCTGTGGATTACAGCTGCAATATGGCCGATATATGTGGACAGTCTGACACACTCTGCTCAGTCCAGGGGTATACACAGAACCACTTCATGCGAGACATGTGGACCAGGCCTGTCAATGTGGATGTTAACAGCCATGTAGATGGGTATAACACGTACATACTGGTATACATTTGCCCCCATAGGTTATTCATTCATACACCCCTGTCTGTCCTGACGCATAATAGCCGCTGGTACAGAGGTGCCATGGTCACATACTATCCACTAGTTAGTGACATACATCTGAACAGCATCCCACTGCTTTGTCTGACATACATGACTGTTATGGTGGCCCTGCAGCAGTACATCTGGCAAGTATCTGGACATGGCATCTCACTGGATAAGTACAGTAAGCTGCTAGGCATGTAGCAAAGCACAATGCAGTCAACAGGCAGACTGACTCAACAATGGGCTACATCTCCTATGTGGGAATACACATGTACCTGCATAGATAGCAGGCTCTACAGACATGTCACATCACAGAGTAACAGACACCTGTGTGAAACTGCATAACCACAACCAATGTGAACACAGCCACATATGGTAAGTTAGCGTACTATTACAGTATATGGACTATCTGATGTACACCACCCTCATATGAGCCAGTCACACAACAACCCTACATATACTGGGTCACTACACAGTGCGGTCCGATAGCTCGCTGTGGTTTGGGACATGTGTGTGTCCGCCCCTACAAACATGTAAGCTGATAGGGTGATATACAGCGGAGCAGCATGTAACATCAGATAGAACAGGACAAGGACAATGACATCTACCACAGTCTCTACACGGGCCAAGGTACATATGCACTATACACACACTGTTGACAATTACCAGACTTACACATACCTCAGTACTGTACACACAACCACAGAATGTCCAGGTTATGTCCTCAAATATAAATTCTACTATACATAACATGTGTAGCAGTCTGATATCTCACTGGCTTGTTATCAGATATGTTGTCAATGAATATGGTGTACAGAACATATGCACCCCCTACTGCATGACATATGTACAAAGGTTGACAGAGTTGTGGCTGAAGGCACAGACACGGGGCCAAGATTGATATGTCGCTGTGATAACCTCATACATTTCCTGTCGTAACAGGGTTTGATGCAACATATGTCCTATGAGGGCTATGACATCAGTAACTCTCCCGGCTGTTGCCATCTACTGATTGAAATCCTCATACCACCTTCGGCAGTTGAGAGATAGGTGCTCTGTGGGAAAAACAAGGAACACAAGGCACCACACACTGCCCAGCCTGCAGATGACCCTACAGATGGGGATTCCTCATAAACATAGCACTGACATGTCAAGTATTAAAACATGTAGGACAGCCATATCCACACACACACACCCTGTTAAACCAATATTACCCCAACTGCAGTATAGCAGCACTTACAGACTGTAGTCAGGACAGGCACATCCCCCTCCTGTGTGTTGGCCTGTTTCCACAGTGTATGTTGTCAGAGATAAGTCCCCAATCCATCTGTGATGCTGTTTGCCAAAGAACAGACCTAGTTCCTGCTCACAGTGAATGAAAAGGCCCAACACCAACATGATGTTCCTAGATATTGGAGTGTGTTCCCATGCATTTGGCTATGGGAATGTTACCACAGCTGTTCTACATGCAATCAGCTAGAGGAGGACTGTAATCCATGCAGAGGCCATAAGCTGATCATGAGCATCACTGGCAATACACATGCTGCTGTCTAAGCAAAGCAGGTGTAAGTTTCCACATCCACCAGAGAGGGAGTGAGAGAGGCAGACAGAGGCAAAGATAAGCCAGGGTGGGTTGGGAGAGTAAAACGTAAGCATGTTTGTGTCACACACCTACCAGTCCAGGTTATCAAACCCCTGACTGTTTATGTACTGATATCACATCTGTTATCCCTGCACGATGGATATTGTGATTTATGCTGGGGGCACCATATAAGATATTTTAAAAAGCCTACACAACATTGAGTTCAGTTGTTAAACACTCACAACCACCTCCACACACGACACGAATGACAAACATCGACACATTAATACACACGCATGTCACATCTGGGATTAGAACCCCTACCTAACTAATTATTACAGTACAGCACTATGCAATTATAGAACACACCACAGAGATTACTGGAATACTCTTTTCCCAAAGATTTATTTCACAGTGAGTGACATGAGCAGGGCTGCCAAAGTAGGGCAAATGAATCGTAGTGAGTGTGACTAGCCAAACATGCATTGCTCTCTACACAGGCATAGGAACAGACACAAAATCATCCACAACTCCCATGTGTGAGAATAGAACCCCTACCAGAGTTTTATATTACACTGCAGCATTATGTTGTTATAGCACACACCACAGAGGTGGCTGGAGTATTCTTTCCCCAAAGGTGTACTTCACAGTGATTGACATCAGCAGGATTGCCAAAGTAGGGCGTTTGAATTGTATTGAGTGTGACTAATCTAAATTGCCTAATTAGTCTGTATGCATTAACCACTGTTCTGGCTAGAACAAAAATAACCTGTCTTTGCAGGTCATGAACCTGTAAACTATAGTCACAGTAACTAACCACTAAGCCATCACAACAATACATGAGACTGCAGTTTCACCAAAGTAATCCCAGCATAGGCTAATCAAACGGAACATGTGAATGGAATGTATATACAGTTGTCTGTAAAAGATCCCTCCAAAACCAACTTCATGCTACTCAAGGCAGACGTGACAATGTTTGTGACACCCATGGAGACAGGAGCTGACAGTTCAACTGATGAATCCTACATTAAGGCACTGTATGCACACATCCACTTGTGCATGATTCCTGACATCCTACATAGGACCACAACGATCACCTCCCAAATAAGCAAGCCAGTCTGGTGGTCTCCTACCATTAAAAGAGTATACAACAGAAGATAGACACCGTTGAAGAAAAAAGGATAATCCAAGGATACAAACAGCTCCCTTACCAGCCCCAGTAAGACATTGAGATCCCTCATGGAATCCTCCAAAGCTGGTTATGTAACTAAAATCGCCACAGATTCCACAGACAACCACACAGCATTCTATAGTTATGTCCAGAATCTAACTGGTAATGCTCAGAAGTGCTCTGAGCTACAACAGAATGGCATTACATAGACTGCTCCCACAGAATGTGCAATATCCTGGCAGATTGATTTAGTGCCACATTCACACCCTCTCACCCCCAAAAGGGCCCATGTCAATACAAAAAGGGTTCCATTGCCCAGTAATCAAAACCACACAGGCAGAAACTGCACTATCCACAGCTAAGAATACAGCATCCATGGGGCCAGATGACATCCTGGGCTGTGTACTACATGAACTACAAAATGACATGTAACTCGCATAACTGTCATGTGTAATCATAGCCTCCCATCAGGCCTGGTACCCACTGAGTGGTGCACAGCTGCAAGTTATCCCACTCCACAAGGGGGATCCACCTGTGATCCATGAAACTACTGTCACATCAGTCTGATGAACCCGATCTGCATGGCCATGAAATGCATTACCAGGGATGTTTTGAACGCAGACAATGGCAACCCTCAAACACTGGACCCCGCATAGAATGGGCTCATGGAGGGCCAGTCTAGTCTTCTTAAACTGATTGTCTGCTTTGACTCAGTCTGCATAGCTGTTAAAGAGGGTAAGGCAGTCCACAAAGCCTATGTGGACCTCACTAAGCCCTTCAACACCATCCTCCAGTCTGGAAACAATGATTAAAATACTAATCCGGCCATACATCCCTATGCTACTCGATGGTTTGCCACATGGCTTACTGGCAGAACCCAAACTGTAGGTATAACTGACTCCAAATCCATCCCCAGACAAGTGGAGTACCTCAGGGTTCAGTTCTGGGACCACTGTTGTTTGGCATCTACATCTCTGAAATACAGGCCAACAGTACAGGACTCTGGCTAACAAAGGTAACAGATTATTGGAAAATGGGAGTCATTATGAACCTGACTGTACTGCATGACATATTACTGATACCAGTCTGACATCATACAGGTGGGATGGAGTACTGTTAACATCTTGTGCCCTTGCCATGTAAGGTCCTGGTTATGGGATCTGCAAGAGTTGGTAGTGTATTTCAGGGCAGATGTGCTTGGCTGTGGGGGGTAGAATACCTATCTGTGCATGATGTATATTGTTTGTGCCTGTCAACCCCATTAATGTTGCATGTGGACATATATGTTTCTGCTATGTTCCCACTTTATCTACAGATCTATGTCCATACATATACCTATATAGATATAAATATCTGCTTACATATATGTGTATACACACATATATCTATATATATATATATATATATATATATAGATATATATATATATATATATATATATATATATATGTATATACATATATCAATATGTTGTAGCTGTTTAGACATTAATATATTTTCACAAACACATATATCTGCATGTTGGAATACATTCTCTGTACTGTTGAATGACTGGGCTGGATGATATGTTTGTGAATACAGTAGAGCTATGTATATCTGAGATGGCTTAGAGGTAAATAACTTGGGCTATGGTGTGCATGGCCCTGGATTCGAGCCTACCAGAGGTTGTTTATTTTGTTGCTAGGCAGAACAAGGGTCGATAGATACAGAGTGATTAAGGCACTTTAAAGCAGTTGTACACAGGTTTGCACAGAGGTAAGCACTGCTAAAGTCTGGCTACAGTTTCTTATACTCAGCTGCTGAATTTTCTTACCATGTGTAGGTATTGCTTAGCTCTGCGCAAACCTGCTTACAACTGCTTTAAAATGCCTTAATCTCTGTGTATCCAATGGGCTGTGTTCTGCCCAGCAACAAAATAAACAAATCTTACATGGTTCAAGCCAAAGACCCTGCACATCACAGACAAAGTGGTTTACCACTAGGCCATGACAAATACAAAGAGATTTGATGCTTTCAGAATCATATCATCCAGTCCAGTCATGCAACAATACAGAGAATGTATACCAACATCTAAACAGATACAACATACCTAGATATGTGTGTATATATATATATATATATATATATATATATATATATATATATATATATACATTTATAAAACTATATACATATATATCAATATATATGCACATATATACATGCATATGCCTAAATTGAGACATATATGTGTCTACACCTATATAAGTATACACAGCACGTTACAAATGTGTACACAGATATATATCTATGTAGGTATATACAGACGTAGTTATATATATGTCAGCAAATATATATATATAGCTATACAGGTATATATGGCCATACATCTGTAGATAGCAATGGCAAATTATCAAATACACATATTTCCACATGCACCGTTAATGGGGTTGAGAGGCTCCACACACTATACGTCTTGTATGCATAGGCATCTCCCAACAGCCAAACACGTGCGCCCTGCAATACACTACCAAGTACATTCTGACTCCCATAGGACATGTAATTTGTGAAAGCCATCAACATCCCCAGGATACAGATACACAGACACAGATATGCAGATACAGATATATATATATATATATATATATATATATATATATATATATATATATATATACACACACACACACACACACACAGACACACACACACACACACACACACACACACACACACACACACACACACACACACACACACACACACACATGTGACTACACACACACACATGCACATATATGTACAGGAAGATACATATGTAGAAGGTGCACACAATATGGAACAGCCACTATACCTACAGTTAACACCTGAAAAACTGGACACTGTATGGTCCACCCATACAAATGTCAATTGCTGCCTGCAACATATACCCAAAGAAAGGTCATAGGAACGACAACACACACAGGTTAGCAGAAATGGGAATCCTTTAACTGTGTACTATAACAGTTATATATGCCATGTCATGTAGCTGTTCAGATACTGACAAACATATAAACAGTGTACTGCAACTGTGAAACAGTTACACTAATACAGTAGTCTGGAAAGGTTCACAACTGTTGCTGTCCAGGCCAAGCCCTACAAATTGTACAATAGTCAAGACAGACTGGGCCACAGGATACCAAACTATCAACAGTATATACTGCAGGTGTGTAGTTCAGCAGCCTCTATCTACACTCTGTACAAACTCAGTCGGAGGCAAAGACGTTTTGTGATCAAATGTGTTGTAACTGGTACATAACAAGACGTAATTGACACCATCATGAGCACACTGACAAACAGTACAGTCTGTATGGCAGAAGGCAGTAGGCTTGCGGTACCCCAATTCATGTAAGTAATGTCAATATAGGTGAAGTGTATGGTACTGTGCTTTGTGGCAGCTCACCCCTGATACCCCCACATTTTGTAACAGCCTAGTTCATTTATGGTGCTCCCCACCTACACACAATAATGCAGGCCCATTTACCACTGTTACATACACTGTCCCCTGGAGTACATAAGGGCACACATGTATTGTGTAGGTGAGGCCCACACATATATGGCCCCAGCCCCACTGTATGTGCGGGGGATACAACAGCAGTGGACTAATGGCAGTGTGATACACTCACAGCCCACTACAGAACAACCCCCAAAAGCATGACATATGTGCAAAGCTTGGTATGTAGATGGAGGACAGAGGCTGGAACACAGGCACATATGTGGAACACTGTTGCCATACACTAAAAGCAAGGTACTGATGTTACAGGATAGTCTGCAACATACCCTTAGTCAGGAAATTGAGGTTAGACACAGAAATGGATGTAGCCATGTACTGATAGCATGCATCACACATACTGACAGTGTAATATCTGATACAGGACCTGTGTGGTGGATGGACAACACATGATAGGCATACCTCTGTCCAGCAAGAGGATGGCCCACAGTAGTGAGCTATTCAGACAGACTGCATTCCAAGGTACACTAGTATGTACACACACACCCTGCAACACCAGTACTATGCAAAGCATAACACAACTCTACTCACAGTCTGTCTGTAGTTCCTGATCCTCGTCTGAATATGTGGCCACTCTGAGTGTGCAGGTTCTCCTGTAAGTGGTATTGCTACCTGCTGTCTGTAACACTGATGCCCACACACAGGAATGATGTCCATCACACAGGAAATGTAAAGGGACCACACCCACGTGATGTAGGGATTTATAGTGGGTGGTTGCCATGACAGTGGTAATTGGAAGTAGTACACATGCGTAATTTTATATATATATATATATATATATATATATATATATATATATATATATATATATATATATATATGTGTAGTATACGTACATATATTTCCACCATGTGTCCTGGACTTGGATTTACTACTGTCATTGGGATTGTCTTCACAGACATGGTGTGTGTGGAAGGTGACATCTGCTTATAACATGTGTGCCTTTGGCTACTGACAGATATCCTAAGAAGATCATTGTAAATTACCGCCGCTAGCAGGTAATACCCCTGTGGAGTGCAGCAGAGATATTGGCCAATATATGTGGGACTTCGGACACACCCTGTACAGTCCAGAGGTTTACACATAATCCCTTAGTGCACATATGTATCAGGCCTGACAATATGGATGTAGACAGCCATGTAAATGGGTATAACACATAACGACTGGTATACATTTGCCACCATAGGTTTTAGATTCACACACTGCTGTCTGGCCTGACACATGATGACTGCTGGTACAAGGGTGCCATGGACACATACTACCCACTAGATATTGATATATATCTGTATAGCATCCCACTGCTCTGTCTGACATACATGACTTTTAAGGGAGGCCTGGCAGCAGTACACCTGGTAAGTATCTGCACATGACATCTCACTGGGTAAGCACTGGGCAGCAGTACACCTGGTAAGTATCTGCACATGACATCTCACACATAACACAAGCACTCAGGTCACTCCAAGGCAAGTACAAATATGACTCAGTCATTGTCCATGCTGGTGTGAATGACCTGAGACGTACCTCCCTGGACTACATGAAAAGAGACATAAAGGAGCTCTCTGAGCATGTAGTCCAGGCCGGTATGACCCTGACCTTGAGTAGCATCTTACCCTCACCAAGAATGATGCCACAATATGAAGACAAGATGATCAATTTCAACAATTGGCTTAAGTACTGGTGTCATTCAAAGGGGATCCAATGCCTGTTAGCTTGGGATGATATGCTCGACAAGCCACGATGCTTCGCTAGGGACGGCTTGCACCTGTCACCCCTGGGCTTTCGGATATTGGAAAAGGCTCTTGCTACCCCCATAGTGCCTTTTTTAGGCAAGGCTCAAAAGACAAACCCACCTCCATAGGTATCACAACGGATAAGAAACTAAGAGTAATGCTACTCAACGCCAGAAGTCTACACCTCAAGATGCACGCACTCGAAACTCTCCTTAGCATGGAGAACATCGATATCTGTGCAGTAACAGAAACCTGGTTCAGGGCTCCTGAGGGCACGCCAGCACTACCAGGTTATACCTCATACCATGCTTTTCGGCCCCAAAACTTGGACCGAACCACAAAATTAGGGGGAGTATCGATATTCATCAAAGATACCCACACCTCCAGGTTGGTGGCAAAGCACGAAGCATCAGAGACTATCCATGTGCAACTAACAGTGGGTAAAACTGCCTTCCAGTTTATAGCCTGCTACAGACCACCCTCCCAAACCCAGGAACCCCACTCGGCCTTTCTGAGAACACTAGAAAATATGAAGGTCTCTCCAAACACCATTATATTGGGCGACTTCAACTACCCAAACATAGACTGGGAGCATTACTCTAGCTCCAACACCCTAGCCCAAAGGTTCCTAGAATTTATAAACTCAAATGCTATGGAACAACTTGTTACCACTCCCACAAGAGGGGAAAACATACTGGACTTGATCATCACCAACATGGGGACTCTATGCTCCAGACCAGAAGTGTATCCCTCACTGGTAAGATCAGACCATAAACTAATCTCACTGGATATTCACATCCCGACCCCACCCCCTGCCCAGAAAACCACAGTGAAAAACTTCTCTAAAGCAAATTTCACACTCCTCAAAACCGAGGTGGAATCCTTTAAAGCTCCCGGGCCTGTGGAAAATACGGCCTAGACCGCAGAATCCTTTATAAACGCATTCTATGAACACCTTCAGGAATGCATGGATCATGCGATCCCAAATAAAACCAAGACCCAATCCTCCAAAGGCAGACGTCCTGTCTGGTGGACCCCAGCCATAAACAAACTATACAATAGAACGAGGAAGCTACTAAATGATAGAGCAAAATCCCAAAAAGGGAAGGCATCACTGATCAGTATTAGCAAAAAACTATGGGCACTCATAAAATTGTCTAAGGCCAGCTTCGAGAGAAAAATTGCACATGACACTAAGGATAATCACAAGGCTTTCTTTAGTTATGTTAGGAACCTGGGTGGTAATTCCCAGATATGCTCAGAATTAGTCCAAAATGACAAAAAATACACTGAACCCACAGACATTGCCAACATCCTAGCTGACAGGTTCAGCACAAACTTCTCCCCCCCCCCCACCAAAAGGGCAAATATCTACCCAGCAGAGTGCTGCCCCCCTGACATCTGAGATGCTCAGGTAAGAGCCGCCCTCTCCAAAGAAAAAAACACAGCATCAATGGGATCAGACGGGGTCCCGGGCTGCGTCCTACATGAACTCCAAGAAGAGCTAAACTCAAACATAAAACTACTGTTCAATCTCAGCCTTACTACAGGATATGAGCCCAAAGAGTGGCATACAGCAACAGTGGTCCCTCTCCATAAAGGTGGTGCCTCAACAGATCCTGGAAACTATCGCCCCATAAGCCTGACTAGCTTGGTCTGCAAAGCTATGGAAAGGATCATCATGGACATCATAAATAAAGATATTGGGGACCTACAGACACTGGATCCTACCCAGTTCGGCTTTGTTAAGGGCAGATCCTGCCTCTTAAACCTGGTTGATTTCTTTGAAACAGTCACCAAGGCCATTGACAAGGGGAAGGTGGTCCACACAGCCTACCTGAACCTCGCAAAAGCCTTCGATACAATACCCCACTGGCATTATAGATAAGCTCACCAGCTTAAATATAAACCCCTATGTCACTAGATGGATTGCAAACTGGCTCAAGGACAGAACCCACATGGTTAGAATTGCTGGAGCCATGTCAGACTCCAAACCAGTTACAAGTGGTGTCCCACAAGGCTCAATCCTGGGACCTCTCTTGTTCGGTATATATTTCTCGGAGGTACAGGCCAACACGGAAGGACTGTGGCTGACCAAGTTCGCAGATGACTGCAAACTGGGTGCCATAATCGACTCTCCAGCTGACACAAGCATCCTCCAAAAGGGCCTCATAGAAACAGACAACTGGTGCCAGAGCCATGGCCTCAAGCTAAATGCTAAAAAGTGTATAGTCATCCCTTTGGCAAAACAAAGTGCCCACAAATTACCACATAGGTGGTAATCCATTAAGTACAGAAGAAGTAATTAGGGACCTGGGGACCCAAGTTGATAGCAATCTCTCATTTGACAACCACGTGGCCAAAGTGGTTAGAAAAACATTTTATATAGCCCACCTAATCATGAAGGGATTCACATCTAGATCAGGGAGGTCATCGTGCCTCTTTACTCATCCCTCATCAGGCCCATAATTGAGTACAATGCCCTTTTGGGATGTACCTTACCAGACACCTGCAGCAACTGGAAAGACCCCAAAAGTACCTCACCAAGAGGATCAAAGGGCTCAAACAGATGCCATATGCTGCCCGGTTAAAGAAACTCCAGCTCTACTCAGTGGCATACCGCCTGTTCAGAGGCGATCTGTGCCTGACGTATAAAGCCATGTCCAACCCGAAATTAATGGACATGCTGCACCTCAGAAAATCCAAATCCCATCGAGCTATGCGCTCGAGAGACTTGAACCTCAGTACTGAAATAAATAGGACATGCTGGAGGGACAGATTCATAACCCAGAGGCTCCCTTCACTCTGGAATAAAATCCCAGTCCAGGTTAGGCAAAATCCCTTATTGACTCTCTTCAAGAGGAATCTTGATGAGTGGATGGGAGATCGTAGGTTTAACCCGGGTATCACTTCTGTGTCACTGTTAGACAGAGGCACAGTATACTAACCTCGAAAAAGGGCATAGCAAAATAAATTTAAAATGGGTGGCGAAAGCCAAACACATTCTGGCTAGGCTTATAAATGCCCTAGGGCAGATAGCCTAGTATGAACCTATGAACCTATGAACCTAAGTACACTAGGCTGCTAAGCATGTAATAATGCATTGTGCAGGCTACAGGCAGACTGGCTAAACACTGGCCTACATCTCGTATGGGGAAATGCACATGTACCTGCATATATAGCAGGCTCAACAGCCATGTCACAGCACAGGGTAAGATACACCTGTGTGAAAGTGCATAACCACAACCAATGTGAACACAGCCACAGCCACATATAGTAAGCTAGAATTTTATTACAGTATATGGACTATCTGTTCTACACCATCCTCATATGTGCCACTCACAGAATGACCCTACATATACTGGGCTGCTACACAGTTTGCTCTGATGGTTATCTGTGGTATGGGACATGTGTGTATGGCCCTACAAACATGTACACCAAAACAGTACCATACAGTGGGGCAGCATGTAACATCAGATAGAAGGGGAGCTAGAACATTGATATCTACCACAGTCTGTACACAGGCTAAAGTACATATTAACAATACACACACTGACGACATTCACCATCACTACACAGACCTCAGTACTCTACAAACATCCACAGAATGTCCAGGTTATGTCATGATATATCACCCCTACTGTACATGACATGTGTACCAGTCTGATATATCACTGGCTTGTTATCAGATATGATGACACTATTTATGGTGTACAGCACATATGCACCACTTCATGTATGCCATATGCACAAAGGGTGACAGAGGTGTGGCTGACAGCACATTCACAGGGCCAGTAAAGACATGTTGCTGTGATAACCTCATACATTTACCATTGTAACGGGGTTTGTTGCAACATATGTCCTATGAGGGATATGACGTCAGTATCTGTCACGGCCTTCACCATCTACAGACTGCAATCCTCACACTACCCTCTGCATTCCACAGATATATGCACTGTGTCTAACACATGAAACCAAAGGCACAACACTGCCCAGTCTACAGATGACCCTGCAGATGGGGATTCCTCATATACATAGAACTGACATGGCAGGTATTGTGACATGTACGACAGGCATATACAGACAAACACTGTTAAACCAACATTACTCCAAATGCAGTATAGCAGCACTTTCAGTCTGTAGTCAGGTCAGGCCCATCCCCCTCCTGTTCGTTGCCCTCTTTCTACAGTGTATGTTGTTAGAGGTAAATCCCCAATCCATCTGAGATGCTGTTTGCCAAACAGCAGATCTAGTTCCTGCTCACAGTGACTGAAAAGGGCCAACACCACAATGATGTTCCTAGGTATTGGAGTGTGTTTCCATGTATTTGGTTACGGGAATGTTACCACAGCTGTTCCACATACAGTCATCTAGGGGAGGGCTGAAATTCGTGCAGAGGCCATCAGCTGATCATGAGCATCACTTAAATTAGACTTGCTGCTGCCTAAGCAAAGCAGGTGTGGGCCTACACATCCACCAGAGAGGGGGTGGGGGAGACAGACAGACAAATACATGTCAGGTAGGGGCGGGAGAGTAAAACTGAAACAAGTTTGTGTCATACACCTACCAGCACAGGGTATCAAACCCCTGACAACTAGGTAGTGCTATCACAGTTCAGTGGGGGTACTGGATGCACCACAGGGGTTTCCTACTGTGGTGCACTCAGAACATGCATGTGATGATGAGTGACATCTGCAACAGGGATACGGTAGATATACGGTAGGTGAAATACACCTGCCTGTCTGCATGAACAGGTGCCTGCATCAACACAGGCACACTCATACAGGGACGCACACACATTGACACACTTGGCAGAGCCAGGAGTGCAACTCATCTCTAGAGGGATTGCCACAACACATCAATGTGCAGGTATCACATGCACCACATGGGTCATACGGAGGTCGTATGGGCAAATAGTATGAGGAGGTGTCACACATCAGACAGCATGCTTCAGTATGCCCTGGGGGTTGTAGTGAGTGCGGATGTGAACATATGCACCCTACAATGAACACACAGGGTGCCAGTTCTGACATGCATGGGTGCATGTATTCACAGGTGTGTGGTGTTCAACTGTGTCAGCAGGATGTACAAGGGTGGGCAATGGGCATACTTTGGCATCAGACCACATGACAATGGTCTGTATTGTGGCTCAGGCCTGTAATTTCTGCATTTTCCCACACAGGTGGGTATTGCATCCCCCATCCAGTCACCCAGGTGACTACTGTGTTTGGCCAATGCTGTGCATCACTTGCCATGTATGTGTTCCTTAGTCCATGACATGGATGGTGTCTGGGATGTGCACACCTCTCACATGCATGTACAGTGATGTGCTACTGTACCTGGGGTGTCTGGCCCATGTTGTGAACACAGATTATCATTAGATGTGCCAGTCTTGCCCATCTGTGGCAGGAACTGGTAATGGGCAGCAGGTTTACCCTGCACCTACATTGATAGCATGCTAACAGCATTCCCTGATGTCAGTGTCATCTGTCCATACAGGGCATGTTGTCAGGCATGGTATGTCCGTTGTAAGCCACATGTGAAGGCACCATAGGTGGTGCAGGTGTCTATTGGGGAAAATTGTGGAGGTGCACTGTCTGCATGTACGTGCATATTGGACAGATGGGCAGGGTGACATGCCCTCTGTAGCCCTCTGCTATCACTGCATATTTACTATCAGTGGCCAATATGCAGTGTACTACCCACATATTGGCTGTTGCCTAGGCATGTGTGTGCGTATGACACATGGGTTTGAGTGTGTGCTTTGAGTAATAGTGGGGTTGCTAACTGTGATTGGCCGGCCTTGATGTCACACGTATGGGTAGGGCTTTTCACCCCAGCCGCTCAGCTAATTTACATCTGTTATTCCCTGTATGGTTGACATTGTGATATATAGTTCGGCAACCCCTACCTAACTAGTTTATTACACTACAGCACTACGCAGTTATAGTACACACCACGGACATTACTGGAGTACTTCTTCTCCAAAGGTGTATTTCACAATGAATGACATCAGCAGGATTACTAAAGTAGGGCATTACAACTGTGCTGCGATTGACTAGCCTAAAATGCACTGCTCTCTACACAGACAGTGAGACACACACAAAATATCCACAACTGACAGGTGTGGGTATAGAACCCCTGACTGAGGTCTGTATCCCACTACAGCACAGAGCTGTTATAGGACACACCACAGGGATTACTAATAAAATCATTCCCCAAAGGTGTATTTCACAATGAATGACATCAGCAGGATTACCAAAGTAGGGCATTTCAGCTGTACTGTGAGTGACTAGCCTAAAATGCATTGCTCCCTACACAGGCAGTGAGACACACACAAAACATCCACAACTGACATTTGTGGGTATAGAACCCCTGACCAAGGCCTATATTACACTACAGCATAAAGCAGTTACAGGTCGCACCACAGGGATTATGAAAGAGCTTTCTCCCCAAAGTTGTATTTCACAATGAATGACATCAGCAGGATTGCAAACGTAGGGCATTTGAAATGTACTGTGAGTGAGTAGCCTATAATCCATTGCTCCATACACAGACATTGAAACACACACAACATCCAGAACTGCCATGGGTAGAGATGGAATTCTACCAGAGTTCTAAATCACACTACAGTAGTACGCAGTTACAAGACATGCTACAGAGATTACTGAGCTACATCCTTCCCAGAGGTGTATTTTTAGGTCGGTGACATCAGCAGCCTTGCCAAAGTTGAGTATATGAATTCTAAGGAGTGTGAGTAACCTAAAAAGCATTGTTCTCTATTCAGTCAGAGACACACAGATTCATACACAGTTGCCAAGTCTGGGGTGAGAACACCTATTGAACTACTTTATCACACTACAGCAGTACACAGTTACAGGATGCACTACAGAGATTACTGGGCTATGATTTTCCCAGAGGTGTATTTCTAAGTGAGTGACATCAGCAGTCTTGCCAAAGTTGAGTATGTGAATTGTACAGAGTGTTAGTAGCCTAAAAAGCATTGCTCTTTACTCACTCAGTTTCATACATAAATGCACACAATTGCTAGGTCTGGGGTTAGAACACCTACCTAACTACTTTATCACACTACAGCAGTATGCAGTTACAGTACACACTACAGAGATTACTAGGCTATGACTTTACCAGAGGTGTATTTCTAGGTGAGTGAAATCAGCAGCCTTGCCAAAGTTCAGTATGTGAATTGTACGGAGTGTGAGTAGCCTAAAAAGGCATTGCTCTTTACTCACTCAAAGAAATACACACACACACACACACACACACACACACTTGCCATGTCTGGGGTTAGAACACCTATCAAGCTACTTTATCACACTACAGCAGTACGCAGTTACAGGACGCACCATGGAGATTACTAAGCTGCAGCTCTCCCAAAGGTGTATTTCACATTGGATGACCTCAGCAGGCTTGTCATAATACTGCCATGGGGAGGGTGGTGTATGCATGGGCCATAACCCATTCATGTAGGGGTTGACATGCTCCATGCGGGCACACACGAGGTCATATGTCACAGGTATGTGCATACAGCTGCTAGATGACTACTTCCTTGTACAGTCATGTTGCACAGCTGGCACGTACACCACATAGTCTGTCATGCTGACAGATACTGGTGGTTAGTATCTGCAGTGAGTGACATTTGCACCTCATGTGTTTGGGCCCTTTGGCTGTGTGCTGGGTGGGACAGGCCTGGATGGCTCCTTGTCATGGTCGCCCTCTTTCACACATCTATGTCTGTCTCCCTGTGGCTTATTATAGTGTGTTGTCCTTACATACATTTCTGTATTCCTATCCACTGTGTGTGCAAGGCAGGAGTGCTGCATACTGACATGTGTCTGCACTAAGAGCTACGACTGCCAGATATGTCTGGTCCACTGGTCTTTGCAGACGTGGCCTTCATGTGTTTGTGTGTGTGAGCATGCCCAGTATGACCTTTCAGTATGGCGTTGACTGACATTGCCTTAATTCCTCTAAGTGTGTGAGCATGCCCAGTATGGTCATCTGTATTGCATGTGTGGATCAAGTCCAGGTAGTTTGTATTGCGGTGCTGACCTTTGTGTTGTACACCAATTGGTAGCATGCTGTGTCTGCAAGGTATCCATCGGTCATTTGGCATTGACTGTTACTACATTTCTGCATGGCGGAGGGTAACCTGACTGTTTCTACATTTCTACACAGGAGTGGTGGGGGCACACCTGACTGTTACTATAAGTGTACATAGGAACACACCTGACACTTGTAAACATTTGCTAGGACTGTACTGGTAAGTTGGGTACCCCAGTTCAGTCTGTAGTCTTACCTATTGTGCTGGCTAGAGGCATACCAGTGTACTACAGATCTTAGTTTTAATTACCTACATATTATTTTCTGACTTCCTAGCCTTCACAACTTACATCCAACTGCCTGGTCTGCTGTATTCTGTCTGTGTGGTCCTGGGGGTGGGGTTACCCATCAATCTCATTCAGAGGCCATAGTACAGCATTTGTTGGTGTTTGTCTATACCTATACTGCTGGCTGTAACTGTTGTTGGGTATCTGACCCCCCCCCCAACTGGCATGTGTGATTCATTTATCTTGTGGGTATCCCAGCATTGAGGGTGGTGCTGCAGGGCTGCCTATGTCGGATGCACATAGTACACTCCCTATACATGGTTGAGTACAGGCAGTGTCATATTTGGCATCCCTTTTACTGTATGTGTGAGTCAGAGAGAAGTGTCATTCCCTGGGTCCTACTGTGTCAGTTCATGTGCTATGTGTTGCTTCTTAGCCAAGGCCAGGGCATACTGGGCATGCCTCCTTCCACCTACTGGGGTAGGCTCAGGTTGCTCCTCCTCCGAGTCACTCTGTACCTGTGCAGGCCTTGGCAATGGTGGGGGCTGTGTGGCCCTGCCCCATGCTGTTCCTGCTGCAGCTGTTTCCGCAGGATCATATTGTGTAGCATGGCACATACAGGGACAATTTGGGTACATGTAGTTGGTGAGTACTGCAAGGCTCCACCAGATGTGTCCAGGCACCAGGACTGTGACTTGTGCATCCCAAACACATGCTCTATTATGATTTGTGTTTGTGCGTCTGCCTCATTATGGAGTTCTTGTTCATGTGTGTGTGCACTTCTGATGGGTGTTATCAGCCATGGCTCCAGTGTCTATCCAGCATCCCCCACTAGGTGACCATGTGGGATGTCCCCATTGGCAAATGTCTGGTGCAGCTGCACCAGATGTGGGAATCATGGTAGCTTCCATGGCAGTCAGCACAGACATTCATTATAATGCCCTGGGCATCACACATGACCTGGCAGTTGATGGTGGGTAATCCCTTGCAGTTGATGTAGACCCTACCCCGCTCACCATATGGTGCTTTGATGTGTATGTGTGTGCAGTCTATTGAACCCACTACCTCAGGGTATTCTGCTATTTGGTGGAAGTGATGCATATTGCTGGCCAACGCCTCATGGGTGATGGGGAAATATACTTGCTCACCATGTGCTGACATGGCATCCAAGTACTGGTGCTGTACCCTGGATGCTGATGCCTGTGATATCCCCATTATATCCCCAGTTGGTCTTTGGAAGGTACCTGTAGCTAGTATTCTTAGGCCTACATATACCTTGGTATCCACTGGGATGGTTTCCCCTCTGTTAGTTCTGTGTGTGAGGTGTGGCCGGCACAGCTCAACAATTTGTTGTAGGAGGTCCCTGTCCACCCTATAGCGCTCCACTATCTCCAGCTCATTTTGCCCTTGGTAGGTTAACCTGTGTCTGTACACTCTTCTCCGTCTCCTCGCTGTGGGTTGCTCAGCAGCATTCACATCCTCACCACCCTCAGCCGCTTGCACATGCTGGTTTATGATAGCAAAAGCAGCCCTCTTGCTCTTCTTGCTTTCGTTTTGTAAAATTTTCCCATCTGTATAAACCGGTGGTGCAGAGTTTTTAGGAAAAACAAGGGGGAAAGGTGTTTGCATAGTTTATAGTGGTATGCTGGGCTTGGCTGCAGCCTGTGTAATTGGTTGATTCTAAATACATTTCACATGTCAGCTAAGCTAGTTCTCCTTGATTACCTTCCTACTGCTGTTTTCCCTTCCCATTGCCTCCCTGTTTAAGCCTGTGTGCGTGCTGTGCAAACGGAGTGCTCCAATGTGCACAGAGCTGCTATTTCCTGGTTTAAATTCCTTTTTCTTCTTGTAAAACCCAGTGCACAGCATGCACACCTGTTTACACTTTCTAAAGAGTGCTAAGCAGGTTTAGACACACCCCTGGCTTAGCTGTGCTAAGCTAGGAGCAATCCCGAGCCACAGAGCTCCAATTCACTTACAGTATATGCTTGACACACACCCCCATGATGTCACCCATATCCTAGTGTTGCACCCAGCTATTTATACTCTTACACTCTTGGGACCTGCTTCCCATCTTGGGGAAATCTGGGATTCACTATCTTTCCCCTCATTTGCATAGGATTGCCTGCTAATGCATAGGTACATGTCCCACACTGAGCCTCCCCCCTTAGCAACCATTACTCACTGGCCAGGTTGTCTTATGCCTGCCATTTACTTGCATGGCAGAATACTGCTTTTAGTTAGAATGCTTATTTTAGGTTTATTTTATTATTTTCCCTTCAATCCCGTTTGCGCACCGCTGCCCTATGTTTAAACAGCTGAGATCTGCGGAAAAAAAAAGTTATTTTTATTTTTTAATCAGTTTTCAAGGCCAATGACCTTCTACTTGGCCATTGGCATGTTTCCTCAATAATATGCAGTCTTTGTTTGGAGCTGTCATAGCTCCGTTTTGTAGTTTGCAGAAATGTACTCGGTTACTAACAAAGTACATTTCTGCAGACTGCACTCGTCTTGCACTGACTGCTGCTGGCTTCCTAGATTGCAAATTACCCTCATCTGCATGGTTTTCACCTGCAAATTGGGGTAATTTGCATACAGGAGCATGGTCCATGCAGGATTAGTCTAGGAGCTCACGTCCACATCCCGGGAGCTCGTTCCTGAATCACACTTCGGCCATATTGCCGAAAATAGCTCTTAGACTAATCCTGCATGCTCTACAGGGCTTTGTAACTCCAGGGGATTATTTATACAAGTAAAACAACACATGGGATTAAAATGAAATGTTCAGAGGATTTAAGCTAAACGACTGCTGAACACTTTGGAATGGATCAGAGCAGTGTGCAGTCACATTCATTCATGTCAATGCTGTTTAAGTAATTCTGTTAACAGCAACATTTATTACAAACTACCTCAGGGGCATCATTTTAATACAGATATAGATGCATCTCAGCCACTTCACATTTAATAGATTTTTTACCCAACTTTTAACATTTGCTTCATTTCTCTGATTTGTTCTTTGATAGCTCTGATTTTTGCTCTTTCATTGGCTCAGTTGTAGAGTCAATGAGAACGAACCTTATCAAAGTCAAAATGGAGACAGTGAAATCATTGTAGGCTTCCAGCTTCTTTGTTTTGGTTGCATGGACCAATAGTTCAGTGGCTTAGCTGAAGAGTTAATGAGAACTAACCTTATCAATGTCAAAATGGAGACAGTTCTAGCTTCTTTTTGTTTTGGTTGCATGGACCAATAGTACAGTGGCTTAGCTGAAGAGTTAATGAGAACGAACTTTATCAATGTCAAAATGGAGACAGTTCTAGCTTCTTTTTGTTTTGGTTGTATGGACCAATAGTACAGTGGCTTAGCTGAAGAGTTAATGAGAACGAACCTTATCAATGTCAAAATGGAGACAGTTCTAGCTTCTTTTTGTTTTGGCTGCATGGACCAATAGTACAGTGGCTTAGCTGAAGAGTTAATGAGAACAAACCTTATCAATGTCAAAATGGAGACAGTTCTAGCTTCTCTTTGTTTTGGCTGCATGGACCAATAACACAGTGCAGCTAGAAAATGAGACATATCACAGTAGGAGTCTAGTTCCTATCATTTTTGTTTTTTTATCTATCTGCACAATGCTGTTGGTCTGCTGAGCAGAATAGATTCAAAGGAGGTTACTAGGCTAATGGCCCTAGAGCCCTTACAAGCCTATCCATATTTATCCCAAGTTGCCCCAATTGTCCATGGTTAGCTGAGTGAAGTTTGCAGAGTTAAGGATCTATGATAGTTAATACCAACTTCCTCTGTTCAGGAGGGGCATGGACAAGACCCTAAGAGTGAATTTGCGGACACCCACCCATTGATCTAGGCTGTTTTGGAAGAGGATCAGGAAGGGGCTCAGTTTCAAATGAACTGGAAGCTTGTTCCAGAAAAGTGGCAGTCTCTGGGAGATGTTTCTATCTCTCCAGCATGACCTGTTCATATTAGAGGCTATGTTAAGATCCCAGGAGTGAGTAACCCTCCTGCAGTTTGATTTACGAATGTTTAGCATTTCCATCAGGGCTGGATCAGAGACTGCCCTATAAGCTAGGCACAGGTCACCCCTTAGCAACCTATAGTAGACAAAATACAGTGACAGAGCTTTCAGTCTTTCCACATAAGGCTTGTTTTGTATACCCTGTAACTTCTTGGTGAGAGACCTCTGTGGTCTCTCCAATTGTTGCATGGGTCTGGTGAGGTGCCTGCAAAAGGGAACATTGTACTCAATTATTGGTCTAATGAGAGCCAAGTATAATGGAATTATACCATCCTTAGATGTAGATATAATGCCTATGTTTGTTACTTAGAGCGGTGCTGTCTATAATGTAATTAGCAGTGATGTCAGCTTTCCCAAAGGGAATAATAATGCATTTTAGCTTTAACCTGTGACTTTGACATCAATCATCAGTCTGTGTTAACCCTGTCTGCAGTATAGTAACATTGTTTAGGGGACTCAATAATTGCTCCCAATTTGCACTCATCAGCGAACCTGGTCAGCCATAGACCATCCATGTTTGCCTGGACTTCTGAGAAATAAATTCCGAATAGTAAGAGGCTCAGCACAGAACCCTGTGGTATACCACTAGTGACTGGTCTTTTGCTCGAGGTGAAGACACCAATGTGACAGTATGTGTCCTGTTGATGAGACAGTTAGCTAGCAATCTGCTAATGTAGAGCTTAAATCCTAATTGTGATTGTTTCTCTATAATACCTAAGTGGGGGATTGTGACAAATGCCTTGTCTATGTAAAGATAGGTGGTATGCACTGTCTTTCCCTCATCCAAGGCCTTGGCGAGTTTCTTGAAGACGTCAACCATGTTTGACAGGCATGATCTACCTTTAATAAATCTGAAATAGGTGTGGTCCAGAGTTTGACAATTACCTATGTTCTTGTTAGAAAGGTCCATAACTGACCCTGGTAACTATCGCCCCATAAGCCTGAATAGCCTGGTCTGCAAGGCTATGAAGCACATCATCATGGAACTCATTAACAAAGACATTGAAAACCTCCAAACACTTGACCCGACCCAGTTCAGCTTTGTTAAGGGCAGATCATGCCTACTAAACCTGGTTGACTTCTTCGAGACAGTCACCAAGGCCATAGACGAGGGAAAGGTGGTTCACACAGCCTACCTTGACCTTGCCAAGGCTTTCGACACCATTCCCCACTCGGCTATTACAGAAAAACTCATCAGCCTGAACATAAACCCCTACATCATGAGATGGGTTGACAACTGGCTTACAGACAGAACTCACACGGTAAGAATAGCGGAATCCAGGTCCAACTCTAAACCAGTCACAAGTGGTGTCCCACAAAGCTCGGTCCTGGGACCCCTACTGTTTGGCATATACTTCTCAGAAGTACAGGCAAACACAGGAGGACTATGGCTAACCAAGTTCACCGATGACTGCACACTGGGAGCCATAATTGACTCTCCAGCTGACATGGACATCCTCCAAAACGGCCTTACTGAGATGGACACCTGGTGTCAAAGTCATGGCCTCAAGATAAATGCCAAAAAATGCATAGTCATCCCATTTGGGAAAAACAAAACACCCACAAATTACCACATAGGTGGCAGCCCCCTTAATACAGAAGAGGTAATAAGAGATCTGGGGGCCCAGGTAGATAGTAATCACTCCTTTGACAATCATATTGCCAAAGTAGTTAGGAAATCCTTCTATGTGGCCAATCTAATTACTAAAGGGTTCACATCTAGAAATAAAGAGGTTATAGTGCCCCTCTACTCATCACTCATTAGACCAATCATAGAGTACAATGCTCCATTTGGGATGTACCTCACAAGACACTTCCAACAGCTGGAAAGCCCACAAAAGTACCTCACCAAGAGGATTACTGGCCTCAAACATATGTCCTATGCAGCCCGACTGAAAAAACTCCAGCTGTACTCAGTGGCATATCGCTTACTCAGAGGTGATCTCTGCCTGACTTACAAAGCCATGTCCAGCTTAGAATTAATGGACATGTTCCACCTAAAGAAATCCAAGTCACTGCAAGCCACGTGCTCTAGTGAGCTAAACCTCACCACAACAATAAATAGAACATGCTGGAGGGATAGATTCCTGTCACAGAGACTCCCCATGCTTTGGAACAAAATTCCAAATTACATCAGGCAGAGCTCCTCACTAACACTCTTCAAGAGAAACCTTGACTAGTGGATGGTTAACAGAAAATACACCCATGGGATCACTTTATTGGCTGTGCTTGACAGAGGATCAGTTAGTTAATCAATGGGGCAGCGAAAGCCAAAACACTCTGGCTAGGCTTATAAATGCCTTCGGGCAGAGAGCCTAGTACCTATCTATGAACCTATAATGCACCTATGTCCTTGTTAATAAGGTCCATAATGATCCTTTCCATGGCCTTGAAGATGAGGCTAGCCAAGGTTATGGACCTATAAGTCCCACAGTTGGTTGATGGTCCTCTTTTGTGCAGAGGGGTTACTTTTGCTTTACTCTAGTCTGCAGGAACATAGCCAATTATCAGGCCATGGTTAAACAGGAATCCAAGTGGTTCTGCTAGGTCATGTTTTAAGTTGTTTAAAAGGCAACCTGGGATGTTCTCTGGTCAAATTGATGCTATGTTTTTGGCCTTGGAGATTGCTGATATGCCCTGCTATCTTGAGATAATAGGCTGAGGAATGGTGATAGATATACTGTGGGACATGATTGGACAAGATGGGAGGGTGAAGTTTTCTCCAAATCTGTCAGGTAGCAGGTTGGTTATTACCGCCAGTTGACTATGGGTAGTGCCATCCACAAACATTTCAGCACATAGCTGGGTATTACGTTTTAGATTTTGGATGCAGTTAAAGAATGCCCTGTGATTATCCTCAGCTAAGGAGGCTATTTTTGCTTCATAATTAGCTTTGGAGTACTTGTCAAGATCTCTGATTTGTTTGTTTAAGCTAGAGAGGGATTTCTTCCTCTGCTGAGCCAGTTCCCTCTTGCTCTTGGACATTAGTTTCTTTCTCTTTTTTTGGTATAGCCTGTTTATACTAGGGGTCCACCAGGGTGGCTTGTTTTTTCAGCAGGATCTGGTTTTAATCCAGTCAGGTATGGCCGATTCTATAAAACTGGTTACGTCATACAGAGGATTGGTCTACACCTCCGTATTAGAGCCAGTGTTATCTGGGTTTGGGGGGGCTTTGAAACTTCTTAAACCATCACTTAGTAAGAGGTAATTTGTCCTAGAAAAATCCTTAAGCATTTTTGAGCTTGATGGGGTATCTTGTCTTATAATTACATTGAATGACACTAATTTATGGTCCCATCTTACCAGGGAGAACATCACATCGGGGGAGGGGGTGCAATGCTCTCCTATATCAATCTCCAAGACATTTCAGCTTCTTTGGGTGTGCTGACTAGCTGTTCCAGAGCATTTGCATTGATAAAGTCAAAGAACCTCTGAGCCAGCATGTTTGTGGTCATGTATGTTTCCCAGTTGATGGTATGATAATTAAAATTACCCATGAATAAGATGTTGGGTTGCATGGCAAGTGACTCCAGTAAGTTCAGGTATGTAGTATGCTTTTCCTGTTTCATGGTGGGGGACCTATAGCTATCTATGATGAGGTAGGGGTCTTTATAATTAATTGGACATGGAGTGGCTCAAGAGAGTTATACTATTTGACCTGTTTCAAGGTATAATTGTCCTTAATAAAGATGCATACACCTCCTCCTTTGGTTCTTTCATGCTCAGTTTGTTGTCTGAATGTATGGAATACATTGTAGCCCTGCACTGTTGAGGTGCTTTTTGCACCTTTGAACCATGTCTCAATGACATTTTCCAAAGTGAGGAATACTTCCCAGGAGAGCAGTTTCTTCTTTAGACTCCTTGCATTAAGCAGCAGTACCTTGAGTTTATCTAGAGAGGATTTTGTTATGTTGGGATGTTAGTTATTTTGACACTGCCTAAAAAAGGTACAATAGAGGTGGCTAATGCCCTTGACAGCATCTAAATGCCTACAGGAGACAGATGCAGACCATCTCTGGTAAAGCTGCATGGTCTGTTGACCATATCTTCCCAGGATGACAGATATTGGATCCCCTTAGGCTGACACCAGAAGCTATTGTTAAAGTCAATATATATAATTAGAAACATAGCACAATAACACAGGCAACAGTGCTGTTGGTTCTTTTTTCTATTTGCACTTCACTGATGGTTTGTTGAACAGATCAAAAGCAAAGTTCAGCTAGGAAACAGACCAATTGCACAGGCAATTGTCTTATTGGTCCATTTTTCTAGATCCACAATGCCATTAGTCTATCCAGCACAGTGCAACTGAAAGCTCTAAAAGCCAGACTTGTAAGGTGTTCCTAACTTATGGGAATGTGCCAAATACTGTAAAGTAAATGGTACAATGCTACAGTCTTTCAGTGTTTAAACTCATAAGTTTTTTTTCTTTATTAAAGTGTACTCATTGGGCCGGATTCACGAAGGCTTGCACGGAGTCTAAGAGTAGTGTAAGACTCCATGCAGCCTTCGTGATCCATGAACAGCCCAAAGTCCGTGTAAGAGTCAAGCTAAAACGGCTCTTACACGGAGTGGGCGTGGATAAGCTAATCACCTCACATGCAGCCGAATAGCATGCAAATGAGGATGATTAGCGATCCAGGAAGCCCAGAACAGCCCGTGTAAGAGCCGTTTTAGCTGCAGAAATGTACTCAGTTGACAACTGAGTATGTTTCTGCAAAAACTGCAATGGAGCCATGTCAGCTCCAAATAAAGGGTGCATATGTGTCAGGCAGCATGCCAATGGCCAAATATGTGGCCATTGGCAAGGTAACCTGATGCAAATATATGAAAAATGTATTTTTTTTTTCGGCGATTGCCGATGTTTAAACCCAGCGCAGCCCCGCGCAAATGGGCTGCGCTGCATAGAACATAAAAACAAAGGTTTTAAACCCACAAATGTGGGTTTTATGCAATACATGGAATGTCAATGCAGGGACCAGCAGACCAAAACCAACATGACCACCGTGTAGTGGTTGCTAAGGGGGGAAGCTGAGTTTAAGAGATGTAACTAAGCATTAGTAGGCAATCTGATGCAAATGAGTGTAAGGATACTGAATTCCACTGTCACATAGCAAATGAGCACATTCTGAGTAGTGTAAGAGTTACATAAGGGGGAGGAACAGAGTAGGAGATAGGTGACATCACAGGGGGGAAGGGTAGAAAGAAATGCAGTTCACTGGAGGTTAGAGTTACATGACAGATGTCAGACAGATATCATGGAAAGAGGTGTGCCACTAAGTAAGCATGAGAAAGTCAAGAAATGGAAGGTGTACACTGTTGCCTACACCAAAGTTTCTTGCTGGATGTGTATGCGCGATGTGCGCCACAGCCTTGAGTAAGGCAGTGTGCTGTGGCGTGTAAGGCAGTGTGCGCGTGTGTAAGGCAGACTGAGCATGTGGGAGCGTGTTGGGAGATGCTTAACACCGTTTGCACGGGTGTGCACACGTTTAAAACCGAATAAGCAGATTCTGAACTGCGTAAGTATGTGTGCGCGCGTGTAAGCCACTGTGAGCGTGTTTCTGCTGGTTTGCACACGGCTCCTCCCTGAGGAAACAGAAAGGAAAAAGGAAGCAACAGATGTAGTAGGAAGTTAGCAGGGAATACGGCTGGAGCTAACAGGTGAAAACAATTAGATGCAGGCAATTACACAGGCAGAATAGTAGCCCAGCCCAGCACTTAAAACTCTGCAAACAGCAGTGCAGAATGTTTCTCTCAAGAGACACTGCAAGACAGGAGTTAAGTTATCAGAAGTGAAAACTGAAAAAGCTGAACTCAGAGCAGAAATGTTAGGGGCTGCCATAGCTGTCATAATGAGACATAGGCGACTTGCTGAGGGTGGTGACAATGCAGATGGTGCCAGACAACCCACAGTGAGGAGGCGGAGAAGAGTGTACAGGCCCAGGGTCACCTACCACGGGTTACATGAGCTGGAGATAGTAGAGCGCTATAGAGTGGACAGAGACCTCCTGCAGCAAATAGTGGAGCTGTGCAGGCCACGCCTCACACACAGAAGCAACAGAGGGAACCCATCCCAGTGGAAACCAAGGTATGTGTTGGCCTAAGAATACTAGCAACAGGTACCTTCCAGAGACCAACTGGTGATATGATGGGGATATCACAGGCATCAGCCTCCAGGGTACTGCACCAGTTCCTGGATGCCATGTCAGCACATGTCGGTGATCATGTATATTTCCCCAATGCCCGTGAGGTATTGGCCAGCAATATGCGTCTCTTCCAGCAAATAGCAGAATACCCTGAGGTACTGGGTGCAATAGACTGCACGCACATATGCATCAAAGCACCAGCCGGTGAGCAAGGTAGGGCATACATCAACCGCAAGGGCTTCCCCTCCATCAACTGCCAGGTCGTGTGTGATGCCCAGGGCATAATAATGAATGTGCGTGCTGGCTGTCCTGGGAGCTACCACGATTCCCACATCTGGCATTTGACGCAGCTGTACCAGACATTTGCCAATGGGGACATCTCACACGGACACCTAGTGGGGGATGCAGGTTATGCACTGGAGCCATGGCTGATGACACCCATCAGAAACGCACTCACACCTGAACAGGAACGCCATAATGAGGCACACGCACAAACACGTAATGTAATAGAGCGTGTGTTTGGGCTGCTCAAGTCACGGTTCCGGTGTCTGGACACATCTGGTGGAGCCTTGCAGTACACACCAACTACATGTACCCAAATTGTCATGGTATGTGCTATGCTACATAATATGATCTTGCGAAAACAGCTGCAGCAGAACCAGCATAGGGCCGGGCCAAACAGCCCCCACCATTGCCAAGGCCATCACAGGCAGAGCGTGACTCGGAGGAGGAACAACCTGAGCCTGCCCCAGTAGGCAGAAGGAGGCGTGCCCAGTATGCCCTGGCCTTGGCAAAGAGGCAACGCATAGCACATACACTGGCTCAGTAGGAACCCTGGGAATGATACCCCTCTCTGACTCACTCATATAGTAACAGGGATGCCTAACATGACACAACCTGCTCTCAAACATGTACAGGGAAGTGTAATATGTGCATCCGACAGAGACAGCCCTGCAGCACCACCTGAGGCATGAATGCTATGTGTTAAGTAATGTAACACCATGTACTATATGCACACCTGAGGACCCTGACTAACATCCTACCCTCACCAAGCATCATGCCACAACATGACAATGAGATGATCAAGTGCAACAATTGACTGAAGTATCGCAGTTAGTCAAAGGGGATCCAATGTGTGCCAGTCTGGGATGACATGCTGAGCATGACATGATGTACCACCTGCTAGGACTGGCGTGCACCTATCAGTGCAGGCCGTATGGATACTGGCAAAGGCTGTTGTCACCCACAGTGTGCCCTGAATAGGTAAGGCTCAAAACACAAACCTATCTCCATAGGTATCAGAAGGGATAAGAATAAGATAAGGGATAAGTTGAAACAGCAAGATGCATGCAGTCTAAACTCACCCAGTATGGAGAATGTTGATATCTGCGCTGTAACAGAAAACTGAGGCAAGGCTCACAACAGTACCCTAACACTACCAGGTTACACCTCATACTGTGCTGTACAGCCTCAAAACTTGGAACAAGCTAGAAAGGGAGGGTGACTAGCAAGAAGTGTCAAGGATAACCACACCGCCATGTCGGTACCACAACAAAATCAGCATGGACTAGCCATGCTCAAGTAACAGTGGCTAAAACTGCCCCCCAGTTTATAGCCTGCTACAGACTACTGTCCCAACACCAGGAACTGCATCCGGCCTATGCTGGAATACATGAATATATCAAGTCCTCCAAACCACATTATATTGGGTGACTGCAAATACCCAGACATAGACTGGGAGCATTATACTAGCTCCAACAGTGTAAGACAAAAGTTCATAGAATCCATAAACCAAAAGGCCCAGGAACAACGTACCACTCCCACAAGAGGGGTAAGCATACTGGATGTGATAATCAGCAACATGGGTACTGGATGGCAAGATGAGAAGTGTATTGCTCACTGGTAAAACCAGACCATAGAGTAATCACACTGGATATACAAATCCTGACCACAGTCCCTGGCCAGAAAACCACAGTGGAAAACATGTGTTAAGCAATATTTGCACTCCTCCAAACTGATGTGGAATCCATGAAAGGTCCCGTGCAGGTGCAAAATATGGGCCACACCTCAGAACCTGTAATACAGCCATTCCATGAACACTGCCAGGAATGCTTGGATTATGCAGTCCTAAATTAAAACAAGACACAATGCCATACATGAGAAATCTGGCATGGTGGACACCAGCCATAACCAAACCATGCAAGAGAATGAGGAAGCTACTACATGATAGAGCAAACATAAACAATGAAGTAATCACTGATCAGTAGTAGGCAATAAAATCTGTCCACACATACAATCCACTAAGGCCAGCCACAACAAGTGGAATCTGTGAATCCTGAGGCAATGTTACACCTGCCCCAAGTACACAGACAACCCCCAACTCCACCCAAGAAATACAAATATATGCGAGAGATGCAACCATCTATCCAAACTGGAGGCTGAGCTCCCTCAACTCAGTACTCCCAAAACAAGTCAGGAGGAGAAGGTAACCACACACACCACAAACACAGTCCCACATAGACCTATCACAACTGCAAACCAAACACATAAACACAGAAAAACATTCCCGGAGGCACAAATTACAAACACAGCACACCAACAGAGGCCTCTAAAGCAGACACCCAATCAAACAACCTCCAAACATAGCACATGCAACACATAGTACACAAAGCTGGTGTGCCAAACAGTCACAGGCCAGAAGGAGAAACAACATGCCTGATACAGTTGTAATAGGTGACTCCATAGTCAGACACACTGCTGTCCCACACCAGACTGAACAAGGGAAAGGGTGCAGTAAGCTGCCTGTAGGCTGCCACAATATGCCACATAACAGAAGTATGTAGGTCACTCCAAAGCAAGTAGAAATATGATGCAGTCATAGTCCATGCTGGTGTGAATGACCTGAGATGTACCGCCCTAGACTACATGAAAAGAGACATAGATGAGCTATCTGATTATGTAGTCCAGGCCAGTATGACACTCACCGTTTGCAGCATCCTACCCTTACCAAGAATAATGCCACAGTACAAACACGGAATGATCAGTCATAGCAAGTGGCACACTTACTGGTGTCATTCCAAAGGGATCCAATGTCTGTCTGCTTGGGATGTCATGCTTGACAAGCCACACAGCTGTTCTTGGGATGGCCTGCACCTGTTACCCCTGGGCATCTGAATATTGGATAAGGCCTTTGCCACCTCCATAGAGCCTTTTGTAGGCAAGGCTGAAAAGACTGACCCACCACCCTAGAAAACATAAGTGGGAAGAAACATAAGGGAAATGCTGACCAATGCCAGATGTGTACACCCCAATATGCATGCTCCCGAGGCCATCCCCAGTATGGAGAACATCGATGTCTGTGCAGTGACAGAAACCTGCTGCAAGCCTTCTGACAGCACACCAGCACTACCAGGTTATACCACGTATCATGTGTCATGGCCCCAAAACCTGGAACAAAACATAAAAGGAGGGTAAGTATCCATAGTCAGCACAGACACCAATACGTCCAGGTAACTGACAATGCACAAGGCATTGGAGTTCACCCATGTGCAACTAACTGTAGGCAAGACTGCTGTACAGTCTGTAGCATGCTACAGACCGCACTCTCACACACAATAACCCCACCCAGCCATCCTGAAGACACTGGACAGTATGAATGTCCCACCAAATACCAAACAAGGTACCACAAATTACCACATAGGTGGTAAACCATTATGTATGGAAGGAGTAACCAGGGACCTAGGGACACAAGTGGACAGTAACCTGTTATGTGACACCCACATTGCCAATGTGGCTAGGAAGACTGTCTATATTTGACACCGTATCAGGAAAGGATTCACATCTACGTCAACAGAGGTCATTGTGCCCCTATACTTTTATCTAATCACACCCATAATCTAGTACAATGCCTCATATGGGATGTACCTTACCTGACACCTGCAGCAGTCAGAAAGACCTCAAAGGTACCTCACCATGAGGATAAAGGGTCTCAAATATATGTCATATGCTGCCTGGCTGTAGACACCCCAGCTGAATGCAGTCACATACTGCCTACACAGAGGCATTGCATGCCTGTTGTAGGAGGCCATGCCCAACACAGGAGTAATGGACATGCTCCACCCCAGAAAACTCAAATCCATCGGAGCTGTGAGAGTGAGAGATGTCAACCTCAACAAATAATGAAATAGGATGTGCTGGTGGGACAGATACATAATCAAGAGGCTCCCCACACCCTGGACCAGAATCCCACTCCATGTAAGGCAGAGCCCCTCACTGACACTCTTCAACAGGAATCTTGCCAAGTGGATGGATGATTGTAGAGTTACACTGGGGGTCTTCACTGTGTCATGTCCAGACAGAGGCACAGCAAAGCAAATCATAAATGGCCATAATATTCACATAGGAAGGGGTGGCAAAAGCCACACACACTCTGGCTAGGCTAACAAATGCCCTAGGGTGGATAGCCTAGTATGAACCTATGAACCTATGAAGATACAAATTGTACAGGACACTAAGGATAATCCCAAGGTATTCACAACTGATGGTAGGAACCATGTTGGGAATTCACAGATATGCCCTGAATCACACAACTATCACAAACACACACACATATTGCCAACATACATCCTGACAGGTGCAGTGCAAACCCCCCCCCGCCGAATGCAGAATATCTATCCCAGCAGACTGCTGGCCCCCTGACATTGCAGATGCTGAGGTAACAGCCAACATCTACAAAACAAAACACACAGCAGCAATGGTATGAGATGGTGTCCTGGGCTTAGTGCAACATGGACTCCAAGATGAATGGAATGCCAAACCACACTACTGCTCAATGTCAGCCTTACCACAGAATATGTACCCAAAGAGCAGTGTACAACAACAGTGGTCCTTCTCAACAAAGGTGTTGCCTGAGTGGATACTGAAAACTACTACCCCAGAATCCTGAGAAGCTCGGTTTGCACAGCTATGGAAAGGATCAACATGTACCACAGACATAAAGATATTGGGGGCCTACTGACACCGGACCCAACCCAGTGTGGCTTTCTCAAGTGCAGATCCTGCCCCTAAACATGTTTGACTCAATTGAAACAGTCATTAAGGTCATTGATGAGGGCAATGTGGTCCACACAGTGTAGCTGGACCTTGCAAAGGCTTCTATACAATACCCTACGTGTTCATTATAGATAGGCTCACCAGCTTAAATATAAACCCACATGTCAGTAGAGGGGTTGCAAACCAGACCAAGGACAGAACAGACATGGTCAGACATGCTGCAGCCATGTCAGACTACAAACCAGATATATCTGGCATCCCACAAGGCTTTGTCCTGGGATCTCCCTCGTCTGGTATATATGTCCCATAGGTACAGGCAAACATGGAAGGACTGTGTCCGAACATGTTTGCAGAGGACTACAAACTGCTCACCACATATGATCCACCAGCTGACACAAGCATCCCACAAAAGGGCCACATAGAAACAGACAACTGGTGCCATAGCCATGTCATCAAGCTAATTGCAGAAATGTGTATAGTCAACCCCCGTGGATATACAGTAAGTGCCCACCAATTACCACATAGGTGTTAACCCATTATGTAGTTAACATGTAATGAGAGACCTGGGGACACAAGGTGATAGATATCCTGCATTGGACAAACATGTGCTGTAGTGTTTACAGAAACATACCATATACCCACCTAATCATGAAGGCTGTCAGATCTAGATAAGGGGAGGTCATTGTGGCTCTGCAGTCATCCTTCATCAGCGGTACAATTGACTACAATAGCCCCTGTGGGATGTACCTCAGCAGACACCTCCATTAACCGTAAAGTCCCCAACAGTACGTCATCAGGAGTATCAAAGAGCTTACACAGATGCCATGTGTTGCCTGTGTTGCTGGCATCAATAAACATGCTGCACCTTGTACAATCTGAATGGCAGTGAGCTATGCACATGAGAGACCTGAACCCCAGCACTGACTTACATAGGACAAGCTGTACTGTGTGATCCATAACACAGAAGCCACCCCCACCCATGAGTGAACCCCCAGTACAGGCTACCCATAGAGTCACTTATCAATCTTCCTCAATAGGAATCCTGATGAGTGGATGGGAGGTGGTAGATTTATCCTGGGTATCACTGTCATGTCACAGGTAGACAGAGGGACAGTATACTAACCATGACATATGTCATGGCAAACTCCACTCACAATGTGTGTTGAAGGACAAACACACTCTCCAACTAGCATTAGACATGGACTAGGGCACATCGCTAGTGTTTGCAAATGTACACCTATGTTGTGGAATACACTACCAATGTTGGACAAGCCTGGTTTAAGTAGTTCATATCTGAACAGAATGCAACATGTTCAGATGTACACAACTGGCCCCTAACCAGGCTGTTGTGCCCACTATCGAAATGTAAAGCAGTGATAGCAGTAAAGCCCAGGATACTGTCCACCACAGTCAAAGTACAACCAGTACACTATACAGTACTACAGTGTTAGGTCAGTGTGAAAGGATGTTGACAACTGTATGCAAAGTATCCCATGCAAACACTGCAGGCACAGTATAATCCTGTTGTGTTCACACACAAAGCAGTTGTACAGTAACTACACAACATGACACACAACACACAACCATAAACGGGTGATATTTGTTGAAGTTCACACTCATCCACAAATGCGGTGGGCTGCAGAGTCCAACATATGGAATGCTCACACTGGGCATGCTCACACACTTTGATAAATGAGACATATGTCAGACAACATGCCATGGGAAGGCTGAACTGGGCATGCTCACACACTTAGGCCAAATCTCGGTTTAGCAGTTGGACACACATATCTGGTATTTTTATGTGTTATTCCAGGAACCAACCACATTACAGCAGTCTGCCCAGTGCACACAGTGAAATGACTACAGAGACATATGTGATATAGTGGATCCCTCCCATATGCAAACATCTTCCACAGATGCACAAGTTGTTCATACAAACAGGGAATGCTATGGCAATAAAGATGTGCAAACAGTCTATCAGCAACAAATAATGTGCATTTGACAATTAAACATATGGGTGTAAAGGTCAACACTAGGCTGTTTGCCCTAGGGAATGACAGCTTAGCCAGAGTGTGCTTGGTGTCTGCCTCCCCACAGGATGCACATTCCCCTTTCTAAACACAGATGATGTCAGCACCCTATAAGTACAGCGGGAGAAAAGAAGCTTCCCAATAATGCGAATAGCGCACTCTGCTAATGCGTCCATCTCAAATGTCATAACATAGTTAGGTAGGGGTTTCAAATCCTGCAAATGCTCAGTGTGTGTGTGTGTGTGTGTGTGTGTGAGTGGGGTTGGTGTGTGTGTAAGTCTGTGGGAGAAAAATGTCCCTTTTGGCAACTAGGAAAACACACTACAGGATGCACATTCCCTTTCTAAACACCAATGATGTCAGCACCCTATAAGTAAAGCAGGAGAAAAAAAACCTCCCAGTAATGTGAATAGCGCACTCTGCTAATGCGTCCGTCTCAAGTGTCCTAACATAGTTAGGTAGGGGTTTGAATCCTGCGAATGGCAAGTGTGTGTGTTTGTCTGAGGGGGGTTAGTGTGTGTGATGAAAATGCCCTTTTGGCAACTAGGTGAACAGACTACAGGATGCTCATTCCCCTTTCCAAACACTGATGATGTCAGCACTCTATAAGTATAGCAGGAGAAGGAAAAACTCTCAGGAATGCGAATAGCATACTCTGCTAATGTGTCCGTCTCAAGTGTCATAACATAGTTAGGTAGGGGCTTGAATTCTGCGAATGGCAAGTGTGTGTGTTTGTCTGAGGGGGGTTAGTGTGTGTGAGGGAAATGTCCCTTTTGGCAACTAGGTGAACAGACTACAGGATGCTCATTCCCCTTTCCAAACACTGATGATGTCAGCACTCTATAAGTATAGCAGGAGAAGAGAAAACTCCCAGTAATGCGAATAGCACACTCTGCTAATGCATCCGTCTCAAGTGTCATAACATAGTTAGGTAGGAGTTTGAATTCGGCGAATGGCAAGTTTGTGTGTTTGTCTGAGGGGGGTTAGTGTGTGTGAGGTAAATGTCCCTTTTGGCAACTAGGTGAACAGACTACAGGATGCTCATTCCCCTTTCCAAACACTGATGATGTCAGCACTCTATAAGTATAGCAGGAGAAGGAAAAACTCTCACTAATGTGAATAGCGCGCTCTGCTAATGCATCCGTCTCAAGTGTCATAACAAAGTTAGGTAGGGGTTTGAATCCTGTGAATGGCAAGTGTGTGTGTTTGTCTGAGGGGGTTTAGTGTGTGTGAGAGAAATGTCCCTTTTGGAAACTAGGTGAACAGACTACAGGATGCTCATTCCCCTTTCCAAACACTGATGATGTCAGCACTCTATAAGTATAGCAGGAGAAGGGAAAACTCGCAGTAATGCGAATAGCGCGCTCTGCTAATGCATCCATCTCAAGTGTCATAACATAGTTAGGTAGGGGTTTGAATCCTGCAAGTGTGTGTGGTTGTCTGAGGGGGGTTAGTGTGTGTGAGGGAAATGTCCCTTTTGGCAACTAGGTGAACAGACTACAGGATGCTCATTCCCCTTTCCAAACACTGATGATGTCAGCACTCTATAAGTAAAGCAGGAGAAGGGAAAACTCCCAGTAATGTGAATAGCGCGCTCCGCTAATGCGTCTGTGTCAAGTGTCATAACATAGTCAGATAGGGGTTTGAATCCTACAATTGGCAAATGCGTGTTTTTGGCTGAGGGGGGTTAGTGTGTGTGAGGACAATGTCCCTTTTGGCAACTAGGTGAACAGACTACAGGATGCACATTCCCCTTTCTAAACACTGTTCAGCAGAAGGCCATGGCTCTGGCACAAGTTGTCTGTTGCTATGATGCCCCTTTGGAAGATGCTTGTGTCAGCTGGAGAGTCGATTATGGTGGCCAGTTTGCAGTCATCTGCAGATTTGGACAGCCACAGTCCGTCCATGTTGGCCTGTACCGCCAATAAATATATACCAAACAAGAGAGGTCCCAGGACTGAGCCTTGTGGGACACAACTCGTAACTGGTGTGGGGTCTGGCATGGCTCCAGCAATGCTAACCATGTGGGTTCTGTCCTTGAGCCACTGTGCAATCCATCTAGTGACATAGGGGCTTATATTTAAGCTGGTGAGCTTCTCTAGAATGCCCAAGTGGGGTATTGTTGTGAAGGCTTTTGCAAGGTCCAGGTAGGCTGTGTGAACCACCTTCCCCTCGTCAATGGCCTTGGTGACTGTTTCAAAGAAATCAACCGGGTTAAACCTGGTAGTGCTGGTGTGCTCTCAGTAGCCCTGAACCAGGCATCTGTTACTGCACAGATATCGATGTTTTCCATGCCAAGGAGTGTTTTGGGTGCATGCATCTGGAGGTTTAGACTTCTGGCGTTGGGTAGCATTGCTCTTAGTTTCTTATCCCTTGTGATACCTATGAAGGTGGGTTTGTCATTTGAGCCCTGCCTAACATAGGCACTATGGGGTAGCAAGAGCCTTTGCCAATATCTGAAAGCCCAGGGTGACAGGTGCAGGCCGTCCCTAGCAAAGCAGGTAGTTCAACAGAAGATGAATGTGTGAAGGTGTAGTGCCTGTGATTAGTTAGCAGTAGCATATATGACTGCTCACGTGGACACATGCCAGGTAAGTCATATGCACTGTGTCACAGGCAATGTACATGTGAACAGGACAAACAGTGACATCCTGTCAAGTGGGACATGGACATACATATAGTAGGCTATGCAGATGGCACTAGGAGTCCACAGAAGCTCTATAACTATGCATTGCAGGTGTGATCAGTATTCCAGGGCAATTGCAAGCAAACATGCATGCAAACAAAGCTACAGTAAACAGGGCTGCATGTAGTCCATTGTACAACAAACAAGCTGTACCAGTTCCAGTAGGTAACACTGCAAATATGCAGGCACTATGCACATGTACATGGAAATACACGGGTCAGATGGCTAGGGTCCAGTCTCAGTGCACACAAGTGTACAGACCATGTACTGTCAGGATGTACAATAACTGGATAGAAACCCATGTGCTCATACCTGCAGTAATACACATGTCAAATAACAGACACTGAGCCTTCACTCAGTGGTTCCATACTTAGTAGGATGTATGCTCCCTGGCCTGCCACCACAGTATCCCTGACATATATGGGGACTCTCCCTCCTGTGACAGTTAGTTATGTGTGTTGGGGCTGTCTAGCATGGTATGAGATGTGAGCATGCAGTGCTAGGGTGCTCCTGTGTGTCCTGTACCAGTCGTGTAGTACTGCACACATATCAACATCCTCAAACATCTGCATTGCAGAGTCTAATGTGGACAACATGTCACTTGCAATTTACATGTCCATCATTGTGTATTACTACATTCATTACCCTATCCCCTGTGCTACCTATGTATGTAGCCTTCTGTTGACATCATTACCACCAGTATACCAACATGTGCAGATGATACACTATGGTACTTACCATGGGTGTAGACAACAGGACATGACAATCACACACTTACTGCATCAGGCATGCTGTGATATACCCGCAATGAATTCAGCACACAGTACTGTTAACAACATGATACTATTACTACACATCTATGTGGTCACCCTGTGCATCAGCAACATGTTAACCTGTACCTGCACAGTTGTTACAGATTGCAGGAGGTGGCACAGTTTCATCATATGCACAGGGTGTGAACTTGGTATGCCTGAGTCAGCCACCGATACCACCAATTGACATGTATGTGTATGTGTGTTGGTGAGGGACAGCAGTAGAAGGTGGGGCAATGTTGATGCAGTGTGTGCGTGTATGCGGTAGCCCTAGGTGTTGTCAATTAGCATGTGTGTATGGATGCACACAGTTCCACCTCATGGCTGCCATATACTGGTGTTTGTGGACAGCCACAGACTGTACCTGCCAGGTCATACAGATCAGTGTCTCTGGCCACGGACACGGTACCTATGCCTTGCAGGGGTGCTACGGACCGTATCCAGTACCAACCCAGACTGGGTACTGTCATCAGAAGCAGGTGTTCGTTGACTGGACACAGATCCCTGTCGGGCCTGGCCAGAGCCATGTGCACGTGGTCTCCTGGGGCGGTCTGATGACAGCACAGCATTGCTGGGGCTGCTGCTGGCACTACGGGGGTGGCCGCGGCCCTGTTGTCATCCGCGACGACTGCCAGCTGCTGCTGTTGCTGGCATACGGCCACGTCGATGCCTCAACTGCCCACCATCACCCTGGCTCATGGACATGTAGTTGTGGAACCGGTCTAATATGTCCCCACAACGTCTGTCTATGACATTGGTGAAATCACGGATGGCAGCCGCAATGTCACGCATACTGTCAGTCATGGCTGTGCGACATGCTGTCAGCTCCCTCAGACCCTGTCTGGCGTACCGTTCCATACGTGACTGTGCCTGCATGACAGTCCGAAACATAGCTGAGGCTGTAAGACCTATGTGGGCACGTCTGACAGGGGCAGTACACCCATGGATGCTCCCACGAGAACCCCTGGACATCTGTCTGTGTGGTACCATCTCTGGGCCATGCCCATGGCTTCTGTGTGGGGAGGCATGTGCCAGAGAGACCACATTACCCTGGTCAATGCCCACTGTATGCTGTCCATCACCTAGGGACATTGGTGACAAAGGGTGTATTGGCAGGATAACTGTGCGCATTGATGGGGTCAACAGCTGTGTACTGTCAATCGGCTGACCAATGGCGGACCCTAGCATACCTTCCTGTGCCATTACACAGATGTCATCATTATCAGTACCCACGGCACCTGACTCAGGTTCCCTGCTACATGACACCAGAGTAGCAACAGAACCTGTGGGAGGGAAACAGGAAACACAGTTTACAATGTCTACACATTACCAGCGATGCATACATGCACAGGTGCACACATGCACACATGCACAGGTGCACACATGCACAGGTGCACACATGCACACATGCACAGGTGCACGCATGCACACATGCGCACATGCACAGGTGCACACATGCACACATGCACACGTGCACACATGCACAGGTGCACACATGCACACATGCACACGTGCACACATGCACACATGCACAGGTGCACACATGCACACATGCACACATGCACACATGCACACGTGCACACATGCACACAGTTTCACACAATTGTACAGTACTCAGTATGCGTGATATCAACACACAGACGCACCTATATGCATACAAAGAGCACTACTAAGTGAGCCAAATAGTACTATTACTATCAACACTATTACAGGAATTGTTATTACACACTCACCAGCATGGATAGACTGCATTGCTGTTATACCAGAGGGTCCTGCAGATGTAAAGAAATTAATGTCAGTGGGCACAACTGTGCCATTGTTACTGAGTATGATACAGGTCAGTAGTACAACAGTCGCCTTTCACAGGTCAGCAGCTAATATTGAGGATATCACACTTGCACATTAAATACTATGGTGACAGCTACAAACCAAGGACACACCTCACACATGCATTAACTACCAGTGTACACAACAGTCAACTATACATATGGCATATTACCTGCACGTTCACTGTCTTGCTGCTGTGTGGCTCCAGCCTCCATCATAATGCATGTCTGCTGCTGTTGTTGTTGCTGGCGGACTGGAGCCACTACACTCATGAGTAGTCCCTCCAGTCTGGTGAGTGAGGGATGTGTAGCCACCCCACCACCTGTGGCGACCTGTTGCCTGTGGATATCCGCCGCACGCTGACGAACATGTCTGATTAAATCACTGCAGTGATGTCGTACCTGCTCATATGTCCTATTATGCGTGCCTATGTCATTTACCCGACGGACAAGGCCTTGCCACAGTGCAGCCCTCTCCTGCTGATTCTGGCTGGTGCGGGAAAAGAGTATTGCATAATCCCACACCAGGCTCTGGTGTATCTCCTCATCCTCAGCTGTGGAGTAGGTGGGATTCCGCGGGTGGGCCATGTACCTGAGAAAGAAAATAACCTGGTATCAGCAATATATGTCAGCAGACTTTGGCACACATACTACACATGCTAATCGACTGTTATGATACAACATATCTCACATATGTAGCATCTGTCTGTCTATTGGTGGATACACATGTAGATGGCCAGGTATCAGTGCTCAGCCAGCAACTGTGCAACAGTACCTGGCAGACTCCATACGACATACTACCAAACCCCAGCAGTCAGAACACTGATTCAGGTCAAGAGCACCTCCTCACTCTGGGGGTTTGTATCTAGGTACTGTATGGCCTACATCGTCAACTACTGTGAGCTGACCACACACTGATTGCCCTGGATATACATATCCCACCTCCATCACCAGCACAAACGACTATAGTGCATAACATTACAGATACAAACTTTACACTTTGTAACAGTGATATGGTATCCTTTCAGCCCACTGGGCCAGTGGCAGATACAACCCACAATGCTGACCCCTACACAATTGCTTTCTACAGACATCTCCGAGAATGCATGGATCATGCAATCCCATATATGACCAAGACACTCTCCACAAAGGGACAGCATCCTGTCTGGTGGACACCAGCCATAGACAGATTGTATTACAGAAGATGGAAGCTACTGCAAGACAGAGCATAATTCACTAAAGGGAGGGCATGTCTGAGCAGCACTGGTAAGGATCTATTTTCCATCATACAAAATACATGGGCAACTTTGAGAGGGAAATCAAGAGTGACACTACAGATAACCAGAAGGCCTTCTTCAGTTATGTTAGCAACCTGGTCAGGAGCCATCCTCTATGCCCATAGGTAGTACACAACAACAAATATTTCACTGACACCACAGATATCGACAACATTGTGGCAGACAGGTTCAGTGCAGGTGTCACCCACCCTCTCCCGAAAATAAGGCATAGTTGTCCCAGCTGACTGTAACCTCCCTGTCATCACAGATGTCCAGGTGAGAGACACCCGCAGGACAGCAGAATACACAACATGGATGGGACCTGATGGTATCCCCAGTTGCATGCTACATAAACTCTGACAGGAGCTAAACACACATATAGAAGTGCTATGTAACACTAGCCTGACTACAGGATATGTACCTGTACACTGGCACACAGCAGCAGTGGTTCCACTCCACGAAGGAGGCACCTCAACATACCAATACAATACAACACAATACATTACATTACAATACAATACTATACAATATGCTATTGCTCCTGGGTCTACAGCAGCGTACTGTTCTGCTACCCTGACCATTGTGACACATGTGGTGTGATGGTACCTGCTGCTGTCACACAGTTACACAGGGTGACTCATATGGCATATTACCTATCTGACTAACATTCAGCAGGGGTATGTGTGACATGTACTCATGGGGAGTCTTGCTTCTTAACACTGCGTGGTTTATTGCAGGGTATGTCTTATCTGTGGGTAGGAACTCTTACCTCCACATGTGCACTCTATTACAGTGGCATGGACGACACACAGCAGACATTTAGGTTGTGGATGGTGTGAGGTGTTACTATGGTTGTTGGACATCTGTCATGGGTGTGACTTCCATATGTAAATCCGGGAGTGGTAACCTCTATGTGGGTAGCATATGTGTACTCTGTGGTGTTGTCAGTCACTGTGCATTGGTAATGTGTTTGAGTGCATTGTCACAGTGTTGTACATGTCACTGTGTCCTTCTCCATATCTGTAGCTGTCATGTGAGGTCCATATCATGGCATCCATTATTGTGGTGTGGAGGGGTACACCAACCTACATGTCCATAGCTGACTCACCATGTCCGCTGACACATACCATGTGCAGGTATTCCAGGGATAGTGTGCCACTGTGAATATCACTGGGGCCACTGTTGTACACATTTATGACTCTGTTCACCCCTGACACATGCAGTGGTGGGCAGCCAATCACATATCTGGTGGTTACTGGTGTAGGTGATCTGGAATGTGGTATGGTACTCCGGATTTGACACTGGTGTTCACTCCATGCCTTTGTCACCAGGCACCTGTTGCAATACATCTGTACACATGTGCCTCACTCAGAATTTATATACATCTCTCTCTCTCTCTCTCTCTCTCTCTCTATATATATATATATATATATATATATATATATATATAGATATATCTATATGTATATATATATATATATATATATATATATATATATATATATATATATATATATATATATATATAAATAACTATGTCCATATACATATACACATATATATATTGATGTACATATATTGCTATAGATGTGGAGGGGGCACAGAGGGGTGTGAGTGACAGAGGGGTGGGACAGGCTGTGTTGCAGGTTGTCATATACAGTCATACCTGTAGGTAGTCAGATCAGTCTGTCTATGTATATGTATCTACATATATCTATATCTGTATGTGTGCATTACATAGATATGTTTGTACAATATTCTATCTACATCTGTCTATGTATTCCTACATCTCTCTCTCTATGTATGTATACATATATGCATATCATATATATATATATATATAAATATATATATATATATATATATATATATATATATATATATATATATACACATACATATGTTGACATACATACGTATCCATATGTTAGACAGGTATATCAACATATTTGTCTACCATACTGTATACACACACTAACATACTGCTAAACATACATAACTGTGTAACCTACTTTGTACATGGCACTACAACCTACAATCAAACAACATTGATATGTGCACATAGATGCTCTCACATACAAATGTATGTACAGCCTTCACTGATAGTTGCTGTATGTCCCCTGCCCTTTACACATCTTCATATACATATGGATACAGACCAATGACACATATGGAGGGTTCACAGTATGTAGACCTTCATAGTATTACTTTACATTACCTGTGTTTGTCACAGCTGCTTGTGTTGCTGTCTGGTTCTCTGTCCTGCTGCTCCACTTCCCAGTTGTCAGCTTCCAGTTAGCTGTTGCTGAACAATTTGTTTCTATCTGCTTAATTGCAGTTTTCTCTGTCTCTGTCTCTCTCTCTCTCTCTTTCTCTGTCTGTCTCTCACATCCTTCTCAGGGTGCAATGAAAGTATTGCATGCATGGACATGGAGTACAGCATACTTTTGTAGGTATCTGCATATGCCCATGTGATGGCCTCTGCACCAATTGTTAGCCAGCATTTGCTAATTGCATGCAGCCAGTTGTGTACTGATTGCAGTTCTCACTGTGATTTCAGAACAGTGCTATAAAAAGGTATGTGAGATAGGCATAGCCCTTTCAGATTTTAAGGGCAGGGACCATGCTGTTATGCTGTGGATAATGTTCTGTGAGTGTAAAGGTTGGTATCTCTCTCATATTTCCAGGTGTGTTGTAGATTAACATTCCTACATTCATTTTTCCAGTTTCCTGTACTAACTGTGTATGTACACTGACACCTACAACTACTACTACTGTTAATGTGTGTGTGTGTGTGTGTGTGTGTGTGTGTGTGTGTGTGTGTGTGCTTTCCTTTCACATTTGCTTGCACTCTGTTGCTAAGGCTTCAATAGTTGCCCTTTACAGTCACTACTTGTATGCCTGCTACGTGTCTTGACTGTAGTGTGCTGCTGTAGCTTTCCTATTTTCCATGTACATTCACACCTTGGAATGCTTGCTATATCTGCTAGGGTGTTACAGCATGCAGTGTGGTCTGGCCATGGTGTGGGCCTTGACATCTATTAGGGTATTTGAGTATGCTGCTGAGCAGGCCCCAGAGACTTTCAGGTTCATCTGTTATGTGTCTCATGGAATGGTACATATCAGTGGGGTACACCCATTAAAATGTCTGGTATGCTGCAGTTGTGACTGTGGGTTAGCATGAGCATATGTATTACTACACTTTTTCTGCCATGCAAGTGGTGAATACTTTCCGGACTCCATAGTTACCATTGCATGTGTTACACCTTTCTGCCTACTGTTTGTACATTTCACATGGGGTCTGTGGGGCATCCCTGTAAGTCATTCACTGTTGCTATGTCTAGGCTCTTAACTATTCAAATATGGTGGTGTCAGACCCGTCATGCGTACAGATATTTGCAGGTTGTCCACATTTCTGCCTCATATTTTGGTCAATATCTCATGCACACCTTTTTCTGGTAAGTCACTCTGGGCTCAAGTCAGAATATGGTGACAAACATTCAGGTTCCAGACTGCATACCCTTCCAAACATCCCACAAAGTGCAGACCCTGTTACTTTCTGAACTGTCTGTGTTTGTTATAACATTATTTGTAATGTGTCCCTGGTTTTGGGCCTTTGCTCCACATATTTTATTACTTGGTCCAGATGTGTTCCTGTAAGAGGTTGTGGGGTATGGGCAGTGCTTATCCTGCTGTGAGTATGTGTGTGTCTTGCAAGGTGCTATAGTGACATTATTACTTACTAGCTTCCAACTAGCATGGCTGTTTCTGTTCACACACTACTATTATGGAAATCCACTAGTTTTGATAGTAATTCTAAATGTCATGCTTTGTGTACTACACATCTATATTCCCTTTACATTCATTCCTACTATTACATGATATATTTACTTTAGCACAATGTTCTTGTATAAGAGTCGCGGCTTAGTGGTAAGTCATGCAGACTACAGTTGCCAAGGTCCTGGGTTCGGGACTCACAGTGGGATTTTATTTTGCTTTTGAACTGAGTGCAGGACCTGCAATCAAAGTGACTAAGGCACTTTTAAGCAGTTGTAACCGGGTTAGCGCTGGTTTGCGTGGAGCTCACGCATGCGCACTGGCGGTTAGCTCTGCGCAAACAAGCGCACACCCGAGTACAACCACTTAAACGTGCTTACTCTTGCGCACACCCACGCTATTTTCTTTGAAAGAAAAGAAAAATGGGGAGACAGGAAAGTGGTGAAAAAGGGGTCACAAAGAGGGTAAGACAGTAGGGAAACAAGCTTGGGATGTGCAGGAGGCATGTAGGTAAGGCCCATAGCTGCCCATTTCTTCATCAGCAACAGCTGTGCATATGTATGTAATTTGGTGTGACATTTGAAACCTTCCACCCCTGAGAGAGGTGTCAGGACAACAATAATACTTGTTGTACAGCCAATTGGAATTGCTAGGTTCCATGTCCAGTAGACATGTGTGCGGAATGGGCAGCTATGTATGGGGCGTAATTTTTTTGTGGGTACAGAGTGCCCTTTTTTTTTTTTCAGGTGAGAGTGGTATGTCAGGTGAAGGTAGTCGGTACAGCTGGGAAGTAGGTTGGGTAGGTAAACAGACAAGACAAACAAGACGCATACAGGGGCGGTATATGACATGTGTGTGTGGGGGGTTACACAATTGATGGGGACGGAGGTTTGGATATCCAGAGCCCATGAGCCCACAGATGGCAACAGTGGAACTGATATCCCCACCCATAGGCAGTTGCCACTGTTCCTTCACTGCCCAGGACGGGGCTGTGCTGGGGGCTGTGTAGGTGAGGCAACAGGCATGCCCGTTAGTTGCACCACCCGTGCCTCGAGCTGGCGTAGGGGCTCAAGGACAGAGTCCCGAATCTCCCTACGCACCACAGTCCGGACACTACGGAGGGTGAGTGGTGGATCTCCTCTGGCCACACTTGCAGAGGGGGGGCGAGCCCCATCCCCTGCAGTGCTTCCACCCGCAGGTGGCACAGGGCCACCGGAGGAGGGTCCGGACTCGGCACTAGTGCCAGGTGCACTCGCCAGCTGAGGTGGGAGAGGTGGGTCCGCTGGAACCCGCCTTCCCTGTCGTACTATGTTTTGCATTATGTCATGACAGTTTGGGTTAGTGGCATATAATACCATTCACAATTAGTTGTAACAGCATGTATTAGTATTCCCATTAACCAAACACCCAGATATTCACACCATTGAACAGCGTGCATAACACATGCATAATTTGAACAGAAATACACAGTCCAACAACATGCAGGGTTAATTGATGGCAACAGGCCATCAAGTGTGGATGTATGAACAGGGCAGATACATCAACAGACATGCAAATATATATGACCCAACAGGACAAAAATCCAGGGGTGTTAATTGTGATTGCACATACCATTTTCACGTGGAATGGGTTATATGTAGTTATAGGGTGGGGTGAAGAAAGTAATATTAACACCTTCGAATAACAATACATATGCTGTACATTTCTAATAGCTACAGTTATATACACACTACTGTTCTAACTACAGTTTCCTATATGATAACTATTTCAACTTGGTGATAGGACTGTTAATGCAAAATCAATATACATTTTATGGTTCTTCATACACATTCATATCTAGCTTTGTTCAGCTACATCAGGGTTACATTTGCTTTATATAGCTGTAGACAAGTGTGGATGTTTGGTATATCAGACAAACATCCTATCTGCATATTGCAGACTGAGAGCAACATATCCTGATTTTGGGATACACATTCCAGATGCAGCAACACTTTGAACAGATTTTGCTGTTTGGTTTTGAATCTCACATGCATTTCATTCTGTCTTGACTGCAGTATACTTTATTCAGGGGTTATTACTACTGTATTGCTGGATTCATGGCACTTTCTCACACTCTCTCACTTGCTTTCATTTTACTATTCAGGATGGTACTTCTAGGCTTTATTGACATGTTTTAACAGTAGTTATTACAATCCTTTCCAGCAGTCTCACTTCTGTCATGTTTCAGTATTTCCACAGGGATATATTTCACACATGTGATTTCATCATCTTCTGCAGCTATACTTTTCAGCCTGCTGCAGGTTGTGTACTATTTTCTTACAGGCAGGGCATTTTTATTTCAGAATATATGTTGGACAGTTTCATGTTTAGGTTAAACTTACAGGCTGAAAACTCTTGTAATCAAGCAATACTTGCATACACTTTCACACTGTTACTTGCAGATTTTATTCCTTACTGACTACACTGCACTCTTTTGCTGACTGTCATACTTTTATATTTCTTTACAGTTACTGGTAGTGGATTACTGACCTGCCTGGTGGCGCAACCGCACCAGCCTATCGCCATAGGCTCTGCGGTTCGCAGAACAGACACCTGCAGCTGTAATATAAATGAAGTAATATTGGAATACACATCTCCATAATATCAGCTAGTTTATTTCTTACAAACATAATTAAATGTTACTTACTCAGTAGTGGGGCGTTGGGTGTTTGCGGGCCTCCTGGATCCAAAGGTTCAGTTGGTCCTGCTTGCATCTCTTCAGGTCCGCATGGTGGTGACGGACCTGCTCACCAGTCCTTGGAATCCCTGTGGCACTGGTGAGATCATGAGCCAACCGGTCCCACGCCTCAGCCCTGTATGCTCCCCAGAGGACCTGGCCCTGCATGAGTTGGGCCTCATGATTGTGGACTAGGAGCCAGGCCATGTACCTGGACTCCTCAACACCCCACCTCTGTGCTTGAAAGTGACTACCCTCTCCTACTCCTGACATTCTGCCTGCAGGTCTGTTCTACAATCGTTTATGCTGTGTATTCCGCCTATGGGGCTTATATAGTCCGTTTTCCCACATATCTGTGATTGGCCATTTTGGAATTGTATCAACTTCAGTAAACCTGCATTGTCATGCTGTAGTTTGTATTCATTCCTATATATTAGCTATTATTGCATTTACAGGTACTGCTGTCGTGGCTTAGTGGTTCTGTACATTGACTGTGGTGTATAGTATCCTGGGTTCGAACCTGGCCACTGCTTTTTATTTTTCATGACTGTCTAGACATGCTGAGGAGTGTGTCTGTGTAAAGGCAGTTTTGATATGGCTTGCTCAACGTTGCCCGTCGGTTAGCTTGTTTGCACGGTGCACAGCTCCGCGCAAACGGGGTACGCTGGTTTAAGCCTCATTTGGCTATCGGCACGCATATTACACTCAGCTCAGCTAGGGGCACATAGATTCAGCATGTTAAACCACTGCTCAGCTACGGGCACTCATTTTGCACCAGTTAAACCACTGCTCATCTACTGGCACATGCACTCACTCTGTTAAACTGTAGCTCAGCTATGAGCACATCTGGCATTTTTTCTTCTTTTGTTACCTCACATGTCTTCAATATAAATGGGCTATTTCATTACATTTTACATGAATTGTGGTTTTATGTGTACATATTTGTCAGGGACTTGTTTCCTGCTTATTTTGCAAAAAAAAAAAAATTGGTGTTGTGGGGTCCCGAACCATGAATGCCTGCTCTTCAGCCAACATCTCTACTGCTACACTATTGTTTCCTGGCTTATTTTGCATATTTAGTTCTTATATGCTTTCCCACTGACTGCTAACTGTAGCTGCTTATGACGCGCCAGCAAACGAGCGCACTCACGGTTAAACATCTTTACAATTTAAAGAAAAAATATAATATGTTCATTTATATATCTTTTGTGTTTATAGTCTGTAGGGGCATGTGTTGTGTTGTGTTTATTCACATTTCCGTGGACTCTGTTGTGGGTGTTTACTTTGGGCACTTTTACACTTCTGGGGGCGTGTCCACTTGCAGGGCTCAGCCTACGGACATGCCCCCTACTGTCTTACATGGACCGTGTTAGACTTAGGTGTGATTCAGCATGCTCTCATGAATATGCAAAGCATGCTGACATCACTCCGTTTAACTGCAGCCTCCGTATAAGAGTTATAACTCTTACACAGAGGCTTTGTGAATCCTGGGGATTATGTTTGGAAGCATATTTGCTTTACAATTAATTCCCTTTCCACCTACATTCCTCAAGATAAAGTTGTAGGAGATTTTGGGGAAAAATTATTGGCATATAATTACAAGACATTAAGTGTAAGCAAATCTAACTTACTGTAGATCTTTAAAGGATCTGCTTCTTATCTGCATTGTAGTTTCACTACTATTCTAGCCCATGTTAATATTTAATTTGAGGTGTTCCATCTTCAAAAAATAGTTAACAACTTGTCTTTCTTGGAAGTAAGAAACAGATGCATTTTATATAGAAATTGTAGTCTCTACATTGTGGGTTCAGTTTTTCATAATTTCACCACAGGGATTTTCATCTCTCAGAAAAATATTCACGGAGCTATCCTTACCAACAAAATAAAACGCAAAAATTACACACTTTTTTTTAATCAAAAACTGTATCATTCTGTATAGAGTGCAATAAGGAATTTATATCCAACTAAAAGGTTTATTTTCACATGTTTTAGAACATGACCAATATACTTTATTTATTTATTCACATTTGAATACCGGGAAAGTCCAGCTGGGTAGAAGCCCATTTTCAGCGGAAGCTCACGGAGAAAAGCTCCAAATTACCAAACATTTTAAGAAAAATAATTTCAGTCTTCAAAAATGAAACAAAAACATCTGCAGTTAGAATAACTATAACAAATTAAACATAATATAAAAACATTCATTAAGAATCGATACAAAATAATTTAATAATTAGAGAAATTTTAGACAGTTTGTAGAGAAATTAAAGGTAAGTTAGTGTAACACAAATAGGAATTATAATATGAAGTGAGAGAAAAACAGCTTTTGATATATTTAGAGAGAAAGTCAGGAAAGAGAATTAGATAGCAGTAAAAAGGTTTATTTACACTTATTTTAGAACATAACCAATATACTTTACTTATTTATTGACATTTGAATACTGGGAAAGTCCAACTGGATAGAAGCACATTTTCAGAGGAGGCCTGGGGAGAAAAGCTTCAAATTATTATCAAACATTTTAAGAAAAATAATTTTACAATCTGCAAAAATAAATCAAAACATCTGCAGTTAGAATAATTTTAACAAATTAAGCATCATATAAAAACATTGGTTAAGAATAGGTACAAAATTGTTTAATATTTAGAGAAATTTTAGACAGTTTGTCAAGAACATAAAGGTAAGTTAGTCTAACACAAATAAGAGTTGTAATATGAAGCAAAGGAAAAACTGCTTATGATATATTTAGAGAGAAAGTCAGGGAAAAGAAGTAGATAGCAGTAAGGAAGTAAGTGAATAAAGTAGAGTATGGAGATATAAGGAATGAAAAGGTACTTAGTCACATTTAGGGATATAGTTTTCCTGAATTTAAGGAGGAACAGAGCCAAAGTTTAGCCAGGAAGTCTATCAGAGTGGTTTTGAAAGATGGGAGGGAATGTATAGACCTGGTGGATACAGGTAAGGAGATCCAGGCCTTAGCAACCTTGTACAAGTACAGACAATTCCCAGCAGATTTGCTAGGTTTGTAGACAGACATGAGTTTTTGGTCATTGGATCACAATGACTAACTGGGAACATAGCTGTGTAGAATGTATTTTAATGCTGGACAGGCAGATGGATGCTGGATAATTTTATAGATTACAAGAAGCTGTGTATACGTCAGTTGATGTGTCAGTTCTAACCAGTTTAGGCTTTTTAGTACTATACAGTGGTTGGGTCTAAAAGGGATATGTGCTGCAAATTTAGCTACTTTGTTATATCATTGTTCAAGTTTAATTTTTTTGTTTAGCGGATGGGAACACCATAAAGAATAGTGGGGAGTAGATAAGTAGTGCGAGTGTAGTTTTATTTGTGTTGGTGAGAAAGATTTTGGTCTGTAAAGCATCCCTAGTTTTTAAAGATTTTTTTTCTTGTGCAATTTTGTATATGTAGGTTGAAAGTAAGATTAGCATTCACTATCACCCCTAATAATGTGCGATGAGAAGTGAATTCAATGGTTTTATTATCAAGAGAGAGGACTTCAAATTCTGTTTTTTTTTTTAATGACAGAGAGATTTTGGGGGAAAAATAGTAGTTTGGTCTGTTTTGGGTTGAACCTGAGCTGTGAGTTATGAAGTCATGTTTCAGTGGCCGTTAAAGCTTCCTGAGTAATTTTTGGAGGTGTACTATAATGTCAGATATGCAAATGAAAGTGGAATCGTCTTTTTATTGTATTAGTGTGGCCTGTTGTGTGGAAGTATAAAGGTTGTATATTAGCTATCTGTAACACCCGTTACTGTTTCACCAATGGAAGGTCCTGATGTATTTCTGCTTACTGCTACCATATTCACTGTAGTTAAATCACACACATTATCAGCAGTCAAAATTGATCATTTGGATGGTTCTGCACTTCTACATGTTTTTATATGATCCCAGGAAGCACTATTAGGTTTCTCAGTTTTCAGCCAGTGAAAGACATTACCATTTTTAAAATCATTATATTCACCCATAAACTCTTTTTTTAGTCTCAGCTTGCTCTAAAAATTGTATTTTCTCTAACATACTTTGATACTCTGAAGCCACATAATTCAAGTCTATAAAGTAAACAACATAATCTTGTATTTTATCAGTCTCCACTGATAACTCACTTTCAATAGGGGCAAAAAGTCAGTCTCATGTAATTGAGACAACTCTAAATTCAATCGTTGCTATCTTGAAAACAATTCTGGATTTTCATTATGATACATGGGCATTTTAATAACCCATTCAGCCCCTACGTACAATGTCCAACTACAGACACACTGAAAAGCTCATTCTCTGCTATTGGAGCTTTTTATAATGTTTGACCAAGGAATATAAAGTATATATCTATAAGTTCATCTTTAATGTCACTGTTTGTAATGCTATTTGCAGTCTTTGGTGTTATAATTCTTAGTTAATGTTAAAAAAGGATTCTCACCAACATTTAACAATTGTTGAAATGAGACAGCAGATTATGTCCCCATTTTTGGCTGGCTAGGTTAATATAATAAACATGCTGCAACCCAGGAAAAGAACAGTCCAAAACCAATAAACCATGGAGTAGCATCTGAACAGATCCAAATGGAAATCACAAGATACAACCAGAAACAACCAACGATCTGAAACTTCACGTCACACTTTATTAAGACAAAATAACATAATGCAAAACTTTCAAGCCAAAAATTGTCTCTCAATGCACATATAACTTGTATTTTACATATACAACTTAAATGCCATTTAAAGTTTACCTCACCAGCCTATCAAACCAAATATCATAATTATTTAATTGAGAATTAAAACGAACAATACTATATTTCATAATAAAAAAATAAAATAATTTATGAAATTATTTAAAACCTTTAAAATGCATTACTAAATAAACAATACATTACCCTAAACATTGTATGAGATGATAAATACACAACTTATTAGATGTGCTAGTATTTTTCCTTCAAAATAGGCTTACGACTGTTCATTACATTAATAATGGGGGGGGGTCAGTTCTAAAGAAATTAATCTACCTATACTCAGCCAGTTCAGTCCTATTCACTATATCTCCACCTCTATGTTGTATATTAAGTATCTGTAATACCCTAAATTTAAAAATGTGGTTCTCATCTAGTTTTTGTATATGTCTAATTAAAGCATCAGTGTCTATCAAATATGTAGGAAATTCTAGTTTCAACATTTGATAGGTACCCCTATACCCTATATAAAAAGAAAGATTTTACACAGCTAAATAAATTACATTTTCTGAATTACAGGTGACAAAAGTATTAAAATAAAAGTTTTTTCTGAGGAATAGGATGGATAAAATATCTATCTGATTTTTAGGGTAATTTATTGTTTATTTAGTAATGCATTTTAAAGGTTTTAAATAATTTCATGGGTAGACAGAAAGGCCAAAAGGGGGGTTGCTGTAGCCATTTTATTTAAAAAATCACCTAACTCTAGAAACAATAGATCATGGTGCCCATAATATTAACAATGCTAAAGTGATTCTTACCAAACTACAGATTAACTCTAAAAAACAGATAAATATAATAGGAACCTACATGCTATCCAGAAACAACATCTCCACACTAGAAAATATACTGCACTGGACCAACAAAAGCACTGCTCCAGAAAACAATAATCATGGGTGATTTTAATATAGACTGATTAACCTGTAACTCCCAAAACACCACTAATCACATCAACCTACTTGGCTTCACCCAAATCATCCAAACACCCACTAGGATTAACAAGTCATCTTCTAGGCACTCCATAATTAATTGGATATTAACAAATAGACCAGCCCTCTCCTTTCACTCTGGCTGTCTCCCAGATAGCCTCATTGACAATCTCCCAACCTTTCCACTCAGGAATCATATATACCCATTAAAGCAAACTACTTGCCATCTGATAAGGAACAAAAAAAAAACTGTCACCAAAGATGTCACATACACCCACAAACATAATTGGACACCACTTAAGCAACTTCCCCTAGAAGATTCAGTAAAGCACTTTAACTCTACCTTCCTAAGTACCATGAATACACAAGTGCCTCCCAGAACTATAAAAATAAAATCTAACTTTACCCCATGGGTAAGTAAAGAAACCTAAAATCAAGAAACAAAGCCTGGGAAAGTGATACAAATCTATTTCTCAAGCTGTCAAACAAGCTTAACATGAACTCAGCAACAAAGCAAAGAGACTAGTCAAACAAGACAAGAAAAACTATAATATAAAATAACATAACTATTAAAAAAATTCAATCTGTACAAAAACTCAACTTCAAAAAGGCCCATGAACATGTTAGCATACATGGGTACAAAAGATGCACCCATGGCAGTACCTTGTACTTGATGGTAAATGAGCTTATTAAAACTATTCATCAAACAAAAATACAATAAATCCATCATATAATTATTAACAGGACTATCACCTAAAAAATAAAAATCTAACAGCTTTCATACCTAACTCATGAGTAATACTTGTATAGACATTTTTTACATCTATAACTATCCAGTAATATTCTTCATCACATTTAACATTCTTTATTTTATCCAAAAAATGGAAAGTGTCTTTAATATAAGAATTTAACTTAATTACATAGTTCAAAAGATAGGAATGTAAAAAAATCCCCATATTATTGAGAAAATAATTCTGTGCTGCTACTATGGGTCTACCTGGGGCGGCTCACATATGTGTGCGTCTTTGGCAGATAACAGAATTTAGCTATTGAGCTTCCTTCTACATTAAATTTATTTAGGGCATCTTTTCTTGTAAAATAGCCCAATCTTAGGCCTTTAGTTACTAGTTCTTTAAACTTCATTATACCTTGATAAAAAACATCAATATTTACTGCCGTATATACTTGGCCATCAGATAAATGGTCCATACACATTTTCAGGTATTGTTTCCAATGCATAACAACAGTTTTTCTATCTTTATCTGTGTTTTTTATAATTATGTCTGATATTTTACATACATTTAATAAAGACAGCCATTCATTCTTACTCATGTTATTCAAAATGTATTTCTTCTCAGAAGAAAAGTCTTTCATAACTTTCTCTAATGCAAAATTAAGCATCTTAGAAAATTGCAAAATCACCTGGTTATTAAATGCAGATATAAAAGTGTTAGTGTAAGTAACCATTTCAGTATTTAAAGTGCAATATGCATTAACATTTTCACCTGTTTCAAATGAAGAATCACAAGAGAAGAAATCCAGCAACTCATCTTCACTTGCAGATACACTTTCTTCACTAACTGACAAACTTTCACCATTGCATTCAAAATAATTAACCAAATGCAATTTTCTTATTAACTTAAACACTTCTGCTTTAATAAAATATACTCTGGGTAGAGCTGTTGGTATAAACTTTAAACCATACTTCAAAGATATTTCAGTTTCACTTAAATCAACCCCAGATAAATTCACAATACAATTATTCAAATCACATCTTGTTATACTGCTAACTACTGTGCAAACATTTTTAAAATCAATATTTAGTCCTTTTATTTTGTTGTTTGAACTGTTGAAAGCCTCTGTTACCTTCATACTGTTGTTTAAAGCTGTTTTGTTGATTGTAGCCATTCTGCTATCTTCCCTGTTGTTTCCCTTGGCCCCGAAACATATTATGTATGTAATTAGGTTGTTGTGGAGCAGGCAAAGATGGTTAGTCTGTATTTTCATTATTAAAAGCCTGCAAAAGTATTAGTTCCATCTGTAGAGGCAAAAGAGACATTTTGTTGTTTCTTAGATCTCACAGAAGCATTTTTAAAGCCTCTGGTACCTCTCTGATTGGTTGCCTTGAAAGCCAAACTAGAGTCATAGTCTCTAATGTCTCTTTGTAACTTATTGATTTTACGTTGTGTAATTTCACTAGAGTTTTCCTCTAACTTGATATTTAAAGAACATAACAATTGTTCAGACTTAGAACCACCCAGCTGCCCAGGTAATTCATCACAAGCAGCTGCAATTTCAGCCTATGCTGTTTTAGGGTGTCTCATTCTATCAGTATAAGCAGCCATTCCCTCACACACCTGTGAAAGGCAGCAATCCATCTTTTCTCAAACTCTAGTTCAGTTACATCAGAGGTATCAAAGGCAGCAGAAGGATTCTTTACAAAATGTAACTCCCTAGGGCTAATGTCTATATCCAAATATCTCTGCAAGCCTAGAATATTATAATGTAAGGCATTTTCTCTAAACAGCAGCCATTCAAGTGACTCTAATGTAGTACGGTCATCTGTTGACAAATGTACTGTATTAGCCTTACCCACTTCATTAAAAGGGTTAGTAGAACTTTGCCCTCTTCCTTCTTCTAACAGACACTCCCAGGTTTTAACAGGGGCAGCATTGGATATAGAAGTATTTGGCTCCATCTGGGTTTCACCAACTAGACAAAATGTAGCAGAAACAGATGCATCATCTCAAAAAATATGTGGCAATTGTTGCAGCAATCTACTGGCCATCTCTCACCATATAAAAAACTACCAAACAAGCGTTAAAACACACCAGACTACAAAGCCAGTGAAAAAGATGCCACCAGTCTTGTATTAAATAGTTTATTCACACTGAATAACACTCTGGCACCTCAGCACAGCCTTCCTGGAGTTATAAAATATGCCATACCATCCATCCATATATATATATATAAATGCAAATATATATATATATATATATATATATATATATATATATATATATATATATATATATATATGGAGAGAGAGAGAGATATTCATTTAAATACAATTAATCGAACAATCATGTAATTAATCAACCATCAATTAAAATAATCATATATACATTTTAAAGAAACACTCTCCTGTTTCATTCACTATTTAGACCTGCTGGAGATAATGTATTAAGTTTTAAAATATATAAAGTCTCCTTATACAATAATTTATTTTTCATTAACACTTCATCTATTTCTGATATATGTTCCAAAATACAAGCTACTACCAGGTAAACCTAGCACACCCTCCCTGTCTATTACTACTAATTCAGAAAACATAGCTACCCAATTCAATACATACTTCACAGAGACTATTTTAGCCCCCTCTAACAAGCGAAGCTCAACCCCTACTCCAGTTTCTCCTATATCATGGAATAACAACAAACCTTTTCCTACAACCTGTCTCAACTAATATGATAAAATTGTTTACAAAACTAAAGCCCATGACACTAGCTGCTGATAGTCTACCAGCAGATTTTCTCAGAAATACTGCCAATGCTATCACCTACCTAGTATCCATCCTTATTAACAGATCCATTTCTGAACATCAAGTCCCTGATATATGGAAAATTTCACATATTATTCCATTACACAATGGAGGCAATTCAACAGAGCTGTCCAATTACTGACCAATTGCTATTCTATCCCCAATCCAAGATTCTAGAGAGATCTATGCACATACACATTATTGACTACATACATATTAAGCAACTTATAGGTTCATAGGCTGGTACTAGGCTATCGGCCCTAGGGCCTATACAAGCCTAGCCATAACAATTCCCTGGATATTTCTTCTCACAATATTTACTTCCCTGCACCCCTGTCTAGCAGGGTGACTGACATGATCCCCGGGGTAAATTTCCTGTCTCCCATACAATCATCAAGGTTCCTTTTGAAAAGGGCCAAGGAGGCGCTCTGTTTGACATGCATGGGCAGTCTATTCCAGAGTATGGGGAGTCTCTCGGTCATGAACCTATCCCTCCAGCATGTTTTGTTCATTGTGATGACAAGGTTTAGATCCCTGGAGTGAGTGGCTCTGAGGAATTAGGATTTCTTTAAGTGGAGCATGTCCAACAGCTCAGGGTATGACATGGCCTTGTATGTTAAGCAGAGATTGCCTCTGAGTAGACGATATGCCACAGAGTATAGCTGGAGTTTTTTTAGATGGTCAGCATATGGCATCTGCTTCAGGTCTGTCATTCTTTTAGAGAGATATTTCCACGGCCTTTCCAGCTGTTGCAGATGTCTTGTGAGGTACATACCAAATGGGGCATTATACTCTATAATGGGTCTAATGAGGGATGAGTGCAGTGGGACAATGACCTCCTTTTTCCTGGATGAAAAGCCCTTAGTGATGAGGTGTGTCACATAGAAGGATTTCCTGTCTGTTGTGGTGATGTGGTTATCGAAGGTGAGACCACTGTCCACCTGTGTTCCTAAGTCTCTCATCACACTTTCGGTGTTTAGTGTACGGCCACCTATGTGGTAATTCATGGGTACATGTTTTTTCCCAAAGGGGATAACTATACATTTCTTGGCATTAAGCTTGAGCCCATGGCTCTGGCACCAAGCATCTGTTTCTGTAAGGCCCTTTTGTAGAATATCCACATCATTTGGGGATTCAATAATGGCTCCCAGTCTAATACTCAACATGGTTTACAGCCCTTCCACATTGCTACCACTGCTCTAATGTCTTTCATTAATACAGTTAACCATCCCAGAAATAATGGCAATTTTGTAACCTTTATTTTTTTCAATTTATCTAAAGCCTTCAATATGGTCTCACATAGTAAACTTATGAATGTCCTCTCTGAGCTGAATCAAAGCCAGTCCACTCTTGCTTGGCTCCAAGACTATCTAGCTGGGTGCCATCAAGCAGTACTATGGGAACAAAACCTCTTTCCTCTTCTTCTTATTACCCTAGGAGCCCCTCAAGGTTCCATCCTAGGCCACCTACTTCTCACACTATTTACTAGCAATCTCCATACATCAACACTACATGCTTCTGTTGTTCAGTATGCAGATTATTCCACACAAATTTGAACTGCTCCTCCTTTACAAGAACTACAATCACTAGGACAAGATGCATTTTCTGCAGCTGAAGTATGGCAAAATAATCCCCAGCTAATTCTGAACCCTGACAAAACCAAGCTCATGCTTTTACAACTTACAAAACCTACTCCACCCCTCTCCTCATTTAACATTATGTCCATGAACATTGCTATCATCTCACCCATAGCTTACACTAAAAGTTTAGGGGCTGTGATAGACAATAGCATGAGATTTGAAATCCATATTTCCCAGACCATAAAGAAAGTGCACAAAAAACTTGGTACATTACATAGAAATAAGCAGTATCTTACAAAAAAGCACAAAATCATCTACTGCACAAACACATCTTATCTCAACTTTTCTCTATGCCTTACCAGTTCTCACTAACCTAAGAAAAACTGACTTAGCAAAACTAGATTTCAGTTATAACAAAATTATCAGGTTTGCCGCAGACTCTCCCTTCAGGTCACATCACTGTACAACACTCAAGCAACTTAACTTGTTGGAATTTTCTCAGCTCTTACTTTATAACCGACTAACTAGGGCCCATAAAATCCTCAACCAACCAAAGAGAAACCCTACCCTTCAAAAAATCTACTACATCCATGCTCAAGTAATAAGATTCTTTACTCTAGCAATAAATCCCTGATAAATGTAACCAAAGTCAGTAATGCTACAGGTGACTCTGTCTTCTTAAGCCATATAGCCAAAATCAGGAACACACTGCCTACTAATATAATATTAACTGCTACCTTATCTCAAATTAAAAAATACTAAAAACTCGCTTAGCTAAAACATGGCTATGCGCATATACTACTCCTGGTTAGACTATTTTCTCTATTGTTAAGGAATTAGTACATGTAATGATAATTCTACCTCTCTTTTTATATCTTTGTACATGACATTTATTGATTTTTAATCTATGAATGGGTCAACTCACTCTTGCTTTGACTCTGTGAATATGCTTATTATATTCTTTTGTATGCATTTCTCTGTGATATATGATGTACCTGCATATTGTTAAGATGTACACAGATTTTATTATATGTCAAACTTGTATATGTAATTATGTACACATTTTATAGAATCATAGGATGTTACTAGGTTAATAGCCCTAAGGCCCTTACAACTCTAGTCAAGTTCTACCCTTGTTTCCATGATCAGCATCTTTTGCCCTGTCCAAGAGAGGCACAGGTGGAACCCCCAGGAGGGGCACAGGAGGAACCCCTGGGGTGAATTTATGGTTACATATCCAATTGTTCGGATTGCATTTGAAGAGGACCAATGAGGTGCTCCATTTGACATGAAATGGGAGTCTTTTCCAAAGGTGTTGTAATCTCTAGGAGACACATCTGTCCCTCCAACAGGTTTTACTAAAGTCACATACCAGGTTAAGGTCTTTAGTGTGAGTAACCAGTGTACCATTTGACTTGTGGATATATAGCATTTCCAATAAAGTAGGGTCAGAAACTGCCTTATATGCAAGGCAGAGATAACCTCTGAGTAGTATTTATGAAACAGAATAACAGTTTTTTCAGATGATCCGCACAGGACAGATATTGAAGACCTTGAATTTTCCTTGTGAGAAACCTCTGTGGTCTCTCCAATTGCTGCAGGTGCTTGGAAAGATTCATACCAAAAGGGAGGTTGTACTCAATTATTGACCTGATTAGGGAGGAGTACAGGAGAGGTTATAATTTCTTTTTTTCTTGAGGCAATGCCTTTACTTATGAGATAAGCAATATAGAATGCCCTTCTTACCACTGTGGAGACATGGTGATCAAAGGTAAGTCTGCTGTCAACCTGTGTGCCAAGGCCTCTCACCACTGAATACATACTTAGGGTGTTGCTATTGATGTGGTTGTCAGCAGGAACATTGCTCCTACCAAAAGGGATGATAATATATTTTTTGCATGTAGTTTAAGTCCATGGCTTTGGCACCAATCATTTGTTTGTGTAAGACCCTCATGTAGGATGCTGACATAGTTTGAACATTCTATGACCACTCCCAGTTTGCAGTCATCAGCAAACTTTGTCAGCCACAGACCTTTGTTTTTTGCTTGTACTTTGGAAAGATAGATTCCAAACAGTAGAGGTCCAAGTACTGAACCTTGTGGAACACCACTGGTTACACGTCTGCTGTTGGAGATGGATTCACTTATTTTGACTAAATGAGTTCTATCAGTGAGCCAGTTAGCAACCCATCTAATGATATAAGGGTTGATACCTAGCTGGGTGAGTTTGTCAATGATGCCTGAGTGGGAAATAGTGTCAAAATCCTTGGCTAAGTCTAGGTAGGCTGTATGCACAGATTTCCTCTCATCCAGGGCTTTAGTGACTGTCTCTAAGAAGTCCACCAGGGTTAACAGGCATGATCTCCCTTTGACAAATCCAAACTGAGTAAGGCCAAATGTCTGGAGATTACCTATATCTTTTTCGATATGATATTTGATGATTTGCTCCATGGTCTTTCAGATAAGGTGACTCAGGCTAATAGGTCTATAGTTCCCGAGGTCAGTGAAAGCACCACCTTTGTGAAAGTGGATAATGGTGGCTGTTTTCCATTGAGCTGGGATGAAGCCGGTTCTTAGACTATGATTAAAAAGAGTACCCAATGGTGTTGCTGATTCTTGTTAGAGCCCATGTAGGACACAGCCTGGGATGTTATCAGTTGCCATAGATTCTGTGTTTTTGGCCTGAGAGAGGGTGTTTCAACCTGCTCTTTAGAGATACAAGGTAGGGGACAGGTGGTAGTGATGTCATGGGGTACACGTGGCAGTGACAAGGGAGTGAAGTTTTCAGAGAACCTGTCAGCTAACAGGTTAGCAATGTCCACAAGCTCAGTATATGTAATATCATTAACTACCAGTTTGGCACGAATCTGGGACTTTCCTTTTACGTTATGGGTAGAACTAAAGAACCCCTAATGGTTGTCCTTAGCTGAGGAAGCTAATCTGGATTCGTAGTTTGCTTTGGAGGACTTCACAAAAAGTCTTATTTGCTTGTTTATGCTGAGGTGGTCATGTTTCCAGATTAGGGCTTGCTCCCTCTTACTGTCAGACAGCAATTTCTTCCTCTTATTGTAGAGCCTTTTAATGGCAGTTGCCCACCAGACAGGTTTGCTTTTTCTTAAGGAGCTTGTTTTAGTCCTATCAGGTATGGCCAAATCAATGCAGTTACACAGTTGTTTTTATAAAGCATTGGTGTAGAACTTGGCATAGTTGCCAGTTCCATCTGAGGGGGGAGGTACAATGAAGTTATTTATACCATCCTGTAAGAGGTTATACTCTGCTTTGGAGATGCTTTTTAGTTTAGTTGCTGCTGAGGGGGGCAGGTGGGATAGTTACTTTGAATGAGATTGATTTGTGGTCAGATCTCACCAGGGAAGACCTCGCACTGGGGGTGCTACAGTGGTCCACCATATGTGGAGCTTTACTCCCCTGGCCTCCACTGAAAAAGGACTTGTATCCAGTCTGACTTTCCTGGTAAACAAATGTAAAATAAAAAAATAAATCCATTTTCTTATACATCTGCTGAGTTGTTCAATAATTTCTTACATTTGTCCCTTTCTTCTTCAGTGTTGTCCATTTGGCTTCACACATGATTCAGGAGATGATTGCCCATATAAACAGTACCAGAAGTACACACAGAAAGTCAGTTCCTCCATTTCCCTTTAAAGGTAAGTACTTTGAATTTGTGTATATCGCTTAGTGTTGAGGAATCATCATTAATTATGTAGAGAAGCCAAAATATCAGTCTTATCCTTAGGCGGTCATCATGCAAATGTAACAAACAAGATATATAGACTACAAATCTAACAGTTTATATTACTTGTATTATGCAGACAGTAAACATTTTATCAGAACAATGTTACTGAGAGAGTATGCATGCTTCCAGGTGAATGGAAGGATGGCTGGATATCATCATAAGTGGGCTGGACAGGAAAAAGACTGGCAGTTTATCTTGCAATCTGTATGGATTTCCAGATTACAAATACTAAGGTGAATTTGTCCATTAAGGCTGGCTATCATAATTGTGTACCACTTCTTCTGAAAAGGGATGATACAGGAAATATATACTCTCAGGAGAGAAGTGAAAGGATGTTTTATTTAGTTGCCTATGCACAAAGATCATAATTTTGAACCGACAGAAGGATTATAGATATATGAGGATAAAAACTTTTCCATTAAACTATCACCTTTGCTGCCTGTTGATGTGAAACATAGTCATCCAAAATGTATTAGGGGTCATTATTTGACCAGTAACTACATACAAGAGAAAAATACCTTATGACATCAATTTGTTATATGATTATCTGATTAGCAGTTAGCTGGATGTGACAAACGTTTGAGCTGCTTATTGAGGACTGGTGTATCTATGTGAGTCTATCAAAGCCCCAATTCCTTTCCACTTATAAAACAATCATTATATAAATGGATGAACATGACTAAAATCATGCTAATGTACTTAATTCTGTTTTTGCAATATTGTATGTTTACTACATTGTTCTTAATGGTAGCATTATTACCAGGGTTTGCTAGGCCAGCTTCCCTTTCAAATTAAATCCATACTGAGATGTTCAGAATTGTTTTTTTAGTGCGTAACTAAGCCATTCTTCTATTGTATAATGAGAGATGCCTGAGGCATTTACCATATATAACTGTGTTACCATTAAACTTTAACTGTAGTGGCTATGCCACTTTGCCACATGTAGCTCTGTGGAAGAGTGACTCTATTCAAGACTTATTTACCTTCTGGTTAGGCTAACCATGTCCAAGATCTAAAAAACAACCTGGTTAAAAAGATAGTTTTTGTAAATGAATGTAAGATCCTTTAATTCTATCTGCACTTTCCAATTATTTGTTTATTTGAATTTGTTTACCAGGATTGTCCACTGGGCCAAGGTGAGCCCATTTTCGGTGGAGGCCCAGAGAAAAAAGCTCCAGGCAGAAAATGACTCTTACACAATACAAACATAGAATCATGTGGAACAAGCATTATACATAGCTATAGAATCATATGGGACATACATTCTACAAGCATTACACATACACTATAAAGCATTACATTACATTTTGAACAGCAAGGTAAGAATTCAGTGCAACAATATAGGACTAATAAATCATGATATCAGGAATAGCATACTACACTAGTCCTTAGAGAGGTAGATCATGGCTCAAAACCAATACCACTGAGTAGGGTTCAGTTAATGATAACAACAGATTGGTGTGTAGACTATAATAGTTCTAAGATAATAATATATAGGTAGCTTGTTTAGGCTGGGTTAAACCTTAGGTGAAGAGTAGGAATTGAGTAAAACAGTCTAGGTGTAACCTAAAGGAATAGCATAACATTAGATGGGAAATGCAGAGGGGGAGTATTACAGAGTAGGAGAGTAAAATGGTGAGCATATATAGAGCAAGAGAAGTAAGAGTCAGGGTTGGTGAGGCAAAAAAGCAGCTTAAATTATAGGAACTACATCCTTGGTACAATTGCATTGCCATAGAGAGGTGAGGTGCTGTTTCAGGGATTTCTTAAAAAGATGGGCAGTGCTGATAGACCTTATTGATTGAGGGAGATTATTCCATAGTTTAGCTTCAGTAAAGGAGTAGTGAATTTGTCCTGCTGCACAGGTTGGTTTCACTACATTTAGGAGTAGGTGATTATTGGATTGGGGAGGCCTGTTTGGATGATACTGTGTGAGTAGAGAAGACAAGGAAGGGCAGCTACAAGGTTTATAGATACATTTGTGTACAGATGTTAGTTGAATAAGAGACAGATGATGTGGTAATTCCAACTAGTTTAGTTGGATCAGAGAGGATCAGTGGTGAGAATATCTTGTGTTTGTTACAAGTTTTGCGCTTTTTTGTAGCATGAGGCTGATTTGGATTTGAGAAAGGCCTGCATATTGGTCCGAAGTGGCGCACCACACAGAAAAGAGGGTAGTAGGAAGGAAGAGGCAAGACACAGAGAGTGGCTGAGGATGTATTTTTGTCTATAGAGAGTTCCCATTTTTTGGTGTGGTTTTTTAATATTGGTGTGAATGTGCAGATCAAATGTCAAGTTTTCATTTATAATGAAGCCTAAGAGTTTGGTATTTGGAATGACTTGAATTATTGTGTTGTTTTGGGCTTGGACTGTGAATATTCCCTTATTTAGTGGAATTGATTTTTTGGTTAGGAAAAGAACATGTTTTGTTTTGTTGGGGGTTAGGGCAAGATGGTTGTTAGACAACTATATCTCTGTAGTAGTGAGGCGACTTGTGTGAGTTGGTGTAGTTCAGATGGTGAGTTGGTAGCGCAAATGATTGTGGAATCATCTGTGTATTGGATAAGAGTACTTTGAGTAAGAGAGGTATGAAAGTTATTGTTAAAGATGCTGAACAACAGGGGCCCTAGTCTGGATCCTTGTGGAACAGCTGTATTGGTATCAAGGAAAGGAGAAAAAGAATTTTGCCCTTTGGTTGATTGTAGTCTGTTTCTGAGGTAGTTTGAGAACCAGTCTAGGGACTGAGGTCAGATGCCTATCCCAGACAGTTTAGAGAGAAAGAGAGAGTGGAAGATGGTATCAAAGGCCTTAGAGAGGTCCAAAAAGAGGAAGGAGACAAGTTTTCCATCATCTCAGGCCTGGTTATCTGTGTCAGAGATTGCTATGAGAGCTGTAGTTGTGCTTGAAATCCATGTTGAGTAGGAGAATATATCTGGTTGTGAAGCATGTAGTGAAGCAGTTGGGTGTGTATACATTTTTCATGGATCTTAGTAATGGATGAGAGGATAGCAATAGCTCAGAAGTTGGAGGTGTCTGTATTAGTGCCTCCTTTATGTAGAGGCAGAATATATGCCTTTTTCCAAATAGCAGGTATATAGGATTCCAGAACAGATTGATTAACAAGAATGCTGATGGGAAAGGGTATAGAATTTGCAGCAATTTGCAGGAACTCAGCAGGTAGGTTGCCTGGGGTGTTGGTGGAAGGTTTAGGTTTTGGAAACAACTTTTATATTGTATTGGTGGGGATAGGAGAGAGAGAAAGTTTGGTGGAGGGAGGAGAAAGTGTATCTTGGGGGGTTGGGTTAGAAGGAAAGCTGCCAGTAAAATTGGAGATAGTAATGAGGAAATAAGAGTTAAAGAGTGTAGCTATTTTTATGGGTGTTATTTCAGGGTTTAGGCAAGGATTGTTATGAGACCCTGGGTGTAGTAAGGAATTAATGGAGCTCCAGAATTTATTTTTTGTTTGTTTTCTTTTTATATGCAGGTTTTATAGGGTTAAGTAGTGATCTTTTTTGTCCTTTTTGACTAGTCATTTTACTTGATTATGGATTTGTTTATATTTTGTCAGATCAGTGAAGTTTTTGTTTATTGCCAGTGTTTCCTTGCCTTATCTCTTGCAGTCATCAGCTGTTTAGTGGATTTAGTGAGCCAGGGGGCATGATTATTTTTTATGCTCCTTAGAATTAGCAAAGTTTGGCTGTCTAGGACCTTGAGAAATGTAGAGTTAAAGAAATCAACAACTTCATCTAGGAGAAGGAAATTTTAATGTGTTCCAATGAATAAGTTGTAAGATGTCATTAAATGTGGTGGGAGCAAAATGGGATAGGTCTCTAGTTTGCTTGCAGTGACATCTGCTAAGTGAGGAAGTGATTTTTCTATCTATAAAGACAGGTAAATGGTCGCTTATGGTATTGGGGAGAGTTCCTGTGAATACAATCTTTGTTGGGTCAGAGACTAATATCCAGTCTAGGATAGAACCACTGTTAATGCTTTTATTTGGTCTAGTTATGTCATTAATGAGTTGGGTAAAGGTATATAGGTTGATTTCAGAGGTGGGATTTTGGTGGGAGATATCAAGCCAATTGATATTGACATCTCCTAAGATTATAGTTATATTTTCAATATTGTTTGAAGCCCATGACAATATTTCCTCTAATAATGGAATATTATTGCCAGGAGGAATGTATAATACAATATTATAGATGTTTTGCAATTGTTTATTCTGAGGAAGGAGACTAATATTCTTTCGGCTGAGGAGAATTGTCAGATAGGCTTGGTGTATGATATAATAGAGAAGGTGTTAGGATATATCAGACAGATTCTTCCACCTTTGTTACAGGATCGATCAAATCTTAGACAGGCAAAGCCTGGGGGTAGAAATTCTGTATCTTTAATATAGGGCTTAAGCCATATCTCAGTGGCAGCTATGATGTCAGGTTTGTTATGTGAAACCTAGGAGTGAAATTCTGGTATTTTGTTCCTGATAGTTTTGAGGTTAATGGTAGAGATATTTAAGTTTTATAGGAGTTGGAGGGTGTAAGAGGGTTTGTGCTTGGGTCTGAGTTGGGGTATATGTCTCCACATAAGGAAAGCTTAGAGTTTATGGGAGGAAACGAGTAGAGTTCGGAGTTTATGGGTGGAAAAGATTAGAGTTCCTGTTTTTGCATTCATTGGGTAGTTATAAGCTAAGGTGGTTGTGGTCTTGGCGAAGGGATGAAAGAGTGTGTGAAGAAATTTTAGTTTTGAGCATAGTATTAAGTCTGTGGTGTATAGGGTAGAGGATATGTTATAAAAGTTGTTAGGTAACTTTGTTTTGTGTGTTATAGTGGCTGTAGGATAATAGGTGATATAGATATTATGAAATGAGGTAAGTTGTAGTAGGAAGAAGAAGAATAATAGAGACAGGGTGAGGAGTATGTTGTTAGAGATTAGTGACATAGTGTAGAGTGTGAGTGGAATTTGTAAAGTTGTTTAGGTAGAATTTAAGATTTGGAGGATAAAGGGAGACTTAGGTAAGTTACGTGTTTTGGGAGATAAAGGGAGTGATATGTTAGGATGAGGTTGACAATTAGTATGTAGGTTGTATTATTCATGATGTGTTGCAGATGTGAGTTGGAGTGATGTATGTGTGTGTGATTGGGGAAAGAGATGTGATGGGTGGAGCTACGGTTAGAATTAATGTAATGAAAAGGGGGTGGAATGGGGGTAGTGTAGGGGAGTGAAGTGATCCCAAGCGTAGCAAGGGTGAATGGAGTGGGTTGAGCCAGGAGGCTGAGCAGGGTGGAAAAGAAAAACAGTCAGTAAGATGAAATTCAAGGAAAGAGGAAATGTACAGTTTAAGTTTATGACAGCAACAAGTGGAGAGACAGAATTGCTTAAGTTTGATCTGCTTCTAAAGCTTGCAAGTAAAACTATTTGGAAAAATAAGGTGTTGAGGACAGGAGACTGTTCAAAAGGTTAAAGAGCAAAAGCTTCTGCTTAAGGGTAGGAAGAAATAAACAGGAGAAAAATAGTAATTAACAGTCAGGCAGGGCCTGCCAGTATGGGTAAGGAATGGGGGTCCTAGGGTGTGCAAACCCCATTTATAACAGTAACGTTAGTAAGAAATTAATCACAGTAGTCTATAAACCTACACTTGCTATTATTATTTTGCTTGACAGGTGCTTTAAGCTGTAGTGCCTTGCTGGGGTCCAAAGTTCAGGTGAATATTCAATTGAAGCACTTTGAATGGCTTTAGCAACACCCCAATGCGAGGTTGTACGCTATAATAAAAAGAAAAAAAAAAGAGTGTTGAAAAGGTTAAATAAACAGTTAGTAGTAAACCATCAGATAAGAGAAGACAAATATTTGAAAAGGAAAGGAGTAGAGGTAGAATATGAGGGAGAGGAGAAAAAAAGAAGGGAAAGGCAAGATATACAGAAACAATAGAGGGTGAAGGGCAAGAGGAATGCAGAGAGAGCTAAAGGATATAGAGGGCAGGTTCAAATAAAGTATATCATGGTACACTTTGCAAAAAAAAAAAAAAGAATACAGAGCAAATACATCAGTATGTGAAACATAAAATAACATAAATGGAATACATTCTTAAACTATCATAACAAAATACAATGATTGTATGCAGTGACCTGAATTTCAAAAACTATATACATGGGTATTATAATATTCATAGTACTTTGATGAAGCCACTATGAACATAAATAAACACAGTTTGACCACCTGTGATAGAGAAAATGTGATACAGCGATAGCAGTGTTTTGAAGCACATAATCATGAAGTATGTCTGGATGGCAAATTATAATGGATAGTATGCAGGACCACAAACAAGATTGTGCAGTAGTCTGAATGATATTATGTCACTTAAATTTAACTAGAGTGCTATAAAATACTGGATATGTCTTTTGAAACAGTGAAAGTAGGACAGCACCTCAAAACAACATATATTACAGTCCTAGAAACTCTATAAATAATCCAGTGTTGCTTAGAGAGGTAACTACAATATGACAAACATCAAACTGCACATATTCATAGTAAACGCAGTGTGCAGTATTTCAGGAAGCTACTCTGCTTGCCACATACTCCAAAAGATTAAAAGCAATAGAAAAACAATACAAATGTAAATTAATTAATAAACAGCCAAATATTGCTGTGTTGCATCTAGGTATCGCATTCGCAATTTAGCAACCCTGTCAGTAATTATGGAAAGACATAAGCTTACGTTTGAGGCAAGCACACCGGTAGGACGCCGCAGGTCACAGTGCAGTAGCCGAGCAGTTTACAGTATACCTGTCTGCAAAAGTGCTCAGGAAAGTATTAAATCTTATCTGCAAGGTATTTAGAATGATCTTGCCTAAGTAGTGAACATGGCAAAGATACTGCTCAGATAGCAACCATTTGTATGATACCTTGTGCAGATTATGTCAAGGAACAAAGCTATACAAATACAGGGGTCTATATTAGAACACAGAACATTTGAAATGTCGGGTGTTCTAATATTGACCCGTTTTCAGCGAATGCTGAAAATATCGAAGAAACAGGAAACCAAATTCTTTCCTAGGGAAAGAATTTGGTTGTCCGTTTCTGTTGCTTCGGTATTTTCAGTGCCCTGGTGGAAAGTTATCGGTTGGGTTCAGGTAAGTGTGCAATTTTGTGGACGTGTGGGTTAGGGCGGGTTAGGTGAGTTAGGGTTAGGGCGCGGGTGAGGTGACTGTGCGATAGTGACGGACCTTTGGGTTAGGGTTTGGGTTAAGGTAAGTGGATATTTAGTGGTGTATGTATAGTTTAGTGTAGGGTTAGGTGTAAGAGTTTAGGTGTACATGTGTGGATTGCTATTTGTTTGGTGTGCTTGTGTTGTGTGTATGTGTTTTGGAACAGCAAATTTTTTCCCTAGGAAAAAATTTGCTGTTCTGAATGTTCAATGTTTTTTTATTTCAATTGCTAGGGTTCGATATTAGAACACTCGACATTTTGAATGTTCGGTATTCTAAAATATAGACCCAAAGATAGCCCTATAACTCCTCAAGTGTAAGAGGAGAGTACATACCCATGAAAAAATATCCTGGCAACAGGGTTTGTTTTTAGCCTAATATGGCTAAAGTATTTTTGAACGGTAGGCAAGAGTAAAAGACTGCATTGAAAGCACTTGATTTAGGACTGGATTATAGTCGTGTGCATCTTCTATAAAGGAGAGGTGATTTTTGCTGATGTGTGCTGGTCATTCACGTTTATCATCTTTTTTCTTTTCTTTCATCCCGCTCATAGAAAACTTCATGCTCCTTCATCACTAGTTTCCGTAATCCCATCCTCTACAGCTCTGATGCCCCAGCAAATTCTTCAGTGTGGCCCATACCTGGAACGTCCCCATTCTGAGAGAGGTCCTGTACACAGGCATTCTACCATGTGCAGGCTCTAAAGACAACTAAACATATCAACATCTAAAGACATCTTCAAACTTAATTTCAGCTAATTCTGGCCTTTCAAGTAGTGTAGATTTTTCAATGGCAAGCATTCAGTGGTGCCCCCTTTCATACTTCCTTTTCCTTTAATTATTGAGGTATCAGTACAAAGCATAAGATAAAATTTAGGGCTCCCAGATAGATTTTTTTCTCCATTATTAATTGGTTTGCAGATAACCAAGTGGGCTTTCCCCTGATACTGAGCAGGATCGGATACAAAGTCTTGAATTATCTGCCTTTGGACATGAAATTGCTCTGAAACTGTAACTCCACCTAGTGAAATCAGTAGTCATTTCCATTTGCAAAGCTCTGTCACTCTTATCTATTCATCAAGTGGCTTAACAAGTCTTAGAGGTTTATCCTTCACTGCAAGCCATGCTGAATTAAAACTGGGAAGAATTTCAACACAGTTGTTTCTGTTCTTGATAAGTGGTTAAACAAGTTATAGTCTTTTCTGGGAAAAGTAGTGTTAAAAGAATGGTGCTACTAAAGTATTTAATTTATTTAGTTTATCATACTCTTCGCCTTATGAGTCCAGAGCAGATAAAATATCTTAAAGTAGGTTTCTGTCTTAAGGCAGACAGGATAGGATTGCAATGAACAGGTTAGAAGTCTGAATAAAAGCAAAGGGGTAGGACTTCATGGACACACATATTTCTCCAGCTGTAATAGTCAGAGGAAACTTTAGAACCAAAATCAGATGCATGGAAAGGGAAAATGTTTGAGCATGTACCTAGCAAAAGCAGGTGGAAGTTGTTCAAATGCTTATGACAAAGGGCAGATAAGCTCATGTTTGGGCAGATAATGTGGGTCTACAAAAGGATGTAAGCCTCTTTTGTGGGATAGATGGAAAGTATGCAGATGAAAATAAGAGGAAGAATGATTGGTTTGAAAGGTATAAAATAGGAGGTCATGAGTTCAAACAGAAAAGATTTAAATAAGAATCATTGTGAGAGTGTAGACCTGACAGGAATCATGAAGCTATGGTTACTAGCATCTGCTGTTTGTTTAGTGGAACAATAATTAGTAGAAACCATTGGGGAATTGTTTTTTCAGACAAGTAAGGTTATACTTTAGGATGCTTATCAGAAACTGGTTAACTTATTGATTAAGGAATGAAAGGTTTGGGGCACAGTAGGACAGGGAGTAGGCTTGGAATATGATGCAAGGCACCGAAAGTGCAGGTCTATCTACATCTAAGATTTCTATACAGATGGCATCTTATACTTCAGTAGGTACAAGAGACAGGATGGAAACTTAATTCTATTTGGTGGTGATATAAAAAAATGTAGGGGAAAAGTACACATGATGGGAGGTGATCGGAGTAAGATACAGTGTGAAATTTGAAAATTCCATAAAGATGAGAATATTTTTATAATTTATATTCCATCAGATGTAGACAGCTGGAGCTAAGAAGAGAGAGTTAAAGTACTGACAACAGAAGGACAGGTTAACATGCTTATTGTTGATTGCTGGAAATCAAGCCTTATTGCTATCTCAGCTGAGCAAAACTGATCTACATGGTTTGGTTAAATGATATGCGATAACAGTATTTCCCAAGCCCAAAAGATGCAGGAAACAGCCAGAAAATATGGTGAGGTGCAAAAACAGGAGCAGTTAGACCTTAGAGTAGATGAAGGTGTTAGGGATCTCTCCTGCCCACATTTTTTTCCTTTCTCCCAACCATCTACATTAATAATTATTGATGGCTAATTGATTCGCAGTTCTCTTATAAGAACCCTATAATACCAATAGGCTTGGAGTGTGAAATATATCCAGTCACACAATCAAACACCATTACTGAAAGAGCCTTATGATACTTAAAAGAATGTTAATACCAGAATGCTATTCCTTTGTTTATGAAAGGCAATTTGAAGGGCTAATGCTAATTAAATATATAAAACTTAAGTACAATCTGACCAGTTACTATCAGTTTACTATTAAGTAAATTTAGATTTCTCTAAGTCGACAGATAAGGTCAACAGGCTAATGTTTGGAATGTAAATGCTCTCTGTACACTGAATGCTAATCTATATTGTAATCAGTTATTTCTTGTTCTAATAAAGGCTGTTATTGAAATGTATTTGTGTGTTTATTTATTTATTTATTCACAATTCCTTTTTTTAACCAGGAATGGTTGACTGAGCAGTGCCCTACTTCAACAGAGGCCCGTGATGAGAAGCTCCATTATACAGATAGCATTAGCATTATTTGGATTGTTTCATTATCTATAGCCAGTTTCATTTATGAGCATCAGTTTCATTACTCAGATATTCTCGACATCAGTTACATCTTTTTCAAACAGTTGTATTTAAAAATAAGTTACATTTGTTGCATATGAATATTTTTTTTAAATACAGGGAGGTATGTAGAGTGCAATATCATCAGTATGCATATATTGGTAGATTTTATGTAAGAACAGTTTTACTATAAAAAACTAGCTCAAAATCTAGGACATACGAAGATAAGATAAAGAGCTAGAGCCCAAAGACAGAAAGGAGGGTGGAGGCATAAGAAAGGTGAAGGATACAAGATGGTCGAGAAGTGTACAGTTGTGATAATAGTACATTATATTTTGTGCAGCAGATAGTTATGGCATGACTTTATATAGCTGTATTGGTGCCAGTTTAACCAGGTTTTGCAGGTGCAGAGACATTTATCTGTTAGATGTTGCTTCAGCTAGCATTTAAAGTTTTTCAGGTTGCAGACTGCTCTTAAGTGGAGTGAGATTCTAGCAATTAGCAATAAAGTGTGAACATGGGATATCCTGCATATTGTTATTAAGTTTAGTTATGACATGGCTTTTGGATGATATAGTTTTCTTACTCAACAGAAAATGCTATCAGGAGATTTCTATGGTGGCTATAGGGGCAGAGATGTCACTCAATTTTACTATCTACGTGGTGGCAAAGTGGAAAGATAATGTTGTGTATCCAAGTCAGTTTTCAGGAAATAAAGCATTTTATTTTTATTTATTGACATCTTATTTTTATTATGTTCAGGCAGTATGCAACTGCTAATTAAATTTATGGATTAGTTGAACAGAAGAAAAGATTTTGTCTGGTTTAGAGCAAACTGTTCAGATGATGAAATACACTTGGGGAATTCATTAAAGGGCTTATCATGAGCCATAAAGACCATTCTACTATGAGTTGCCCATTTATTTATTTAATTATTGAGATTTGTTTACTGTGAAAGTCCAGCTGGGCAAAAGCCCCTTTTCAGCAGAGGCCTGAGGAGAAAAGCTCCATAGACGAAAAGACAAAATTACATAGGTATAAAGCCAAGCAAAGTAGAGGGTACATCAGTACAAATAAATCAAAGTCAATTACATCCATACATAGTATTATTAAATTACATTACCAGAAAACTATATTGTGGGTATTATTAGATTAACAAAAATGGTTCTAGAATAATTTTGAAAGAGCAATAGTTAGTATTTCACTTTGTACAATTCAGAGACGTTAGCTATGATGAGTTAAATCCTCATTACTGACTGCTTTACATGTCTCTATATCACCTTTAATACTTGGAGGTACAAATTGTTTCTGATCTGTACATCTTGGTAGTAAACAGCTGATCATGAAGGCAGTGGCATTCTTCCCCACAATAACTCTGTCTCTCTCTCTCTCTTACTCACACACACATGCACACACACACACACACACACACACACACACACACACACACACACACACACACACACACACACACACACACACACACACACACACACACACACACACACACACACACACACACACACACACACACACACATACACACACACACACACACACACACACACACACACACACACGCACACACACACACACACGCACACACACACACACACACACACACACACACGCACACGCACGCACACACACGCACACACACGCACACACGCACACACACACACACACACACACACACACACACACACACACACACACACACACACACACACACACCACAGTCCCTAACCTGTCTGCTCTCCCCTTTCCCCCCAACCCCTGTAGTAGCTGAAGTGCCATTATGGCACTTATCTATTATTCCTGGTGGCTAGTGTATCAGCCCACCCAGGGTCCCTGGGTACCATTACATCACTTCCTATCACAGCAATCCATGATGGCTAGTGGTTCCCCCCACACCCATACCTCACAAATGTCCAGATATTTGCAGAATGTCCAGATATTTGCCTCATATTTTTGTTCTGTTCTTTGTAAAAATTGTGTTCTTTTGACAAATTACTGTGATGATCTAAGGATTAAAGGCACAGAATAATTTGAACTTCAGATTTCATATCCTTCAGAAAAATGCATGCTACAACAAATCCTGTTATTACAGCAGCGCTCTAAGAGGAATATTTAAATGTGTCTCTATTTTGGGCCTTTGTCCTCCCATTATGTCAGGCTTTTTCCAGATTTATTGCACTAAGAGGTTGAGAGGTATGCCCACCCCACCCATCTCCATTATGCTGTTGGTGCTGTTATTGCACTTTAAAAGCAATCCATGGTGATCTAGTGTATCTCTCCAAATCCCAATAATTCTACTGTCATTTGTGCCATTATAGCACTTTAAGAGTAATCCCTGGGATCCAGTGAATGCCCGACAACCCAATCCCATTATTTTCACTGGTGCCATTATAGCACTTTAAGATTATTCCCTGATGTCTTGTGGTTCTCACCACCCCTGATTCCCATACTGATTTTGGTGCCATTATGGCACTTTAAGAGTACATTATGACACTTTGAGTTTTCCCTGGCATCTATTGGTTGCCCCAATCCCTGTGCTGCCATCAGTGTCATTATAGAAAAGTAAGAGTTATGCCTTGGTCTATTGGATCTTCGCACCATGTCTGAGGCAGGCAGTTGAACACAGGCATTTGGTCATTCTCAATACCACTAGTCGGTGGGGCGGCCATGCTGAAATACATGGCAAAGTCATTTCTTGAATTGTTTGGCTGTATAGATACCTTCCTGGAGGCATTATATGCCTGTCCTCTGAGAATGTCTGATTAGCATTCAGCACCGTCACAGAGCAGAGATAAAGGGGATCTTCTGAGACAGCAAGTACGATGAACATTGATTAGAGTAAGTGATACGTGAAGGAAAAGATGGTAGAAATGAAAACTAAAACAAAATTGCATGAGGAGGAGGCATCTCAAGGATAAATGGAAGTGAGGTAGGTTCTGCAGCAATATATGTGAAGTATAATGATTGTTATGATTACTTTTATATGAATGTAAATTTGTCTATGTCAATAAAGGTGTTTGAAAAAAAAAGATAAGTCTTTTACTATGAGTCTGCTTAGCTGTAAATGTGGTACAAATCAAAAGAGTAATAAGGGACCACTGAAAGACTTTAGGCAGTAACCTTGCAGCCTGGGAACAACTGAAGGATGGACCATTTTTTTAACTCTGGGGAGATAAGATGAAAACTGTCCTTGAGAGAGAGGGTGGTGGAGAAAAGAAATTAATAATAAATACAAACGAGGAAATGCTCTTGCTGATTTTGGGGGAGCAGTAGAAACACAGCCAGCAGCTCTTGATTTTGTGAAAAAAAAGACAGAATTTATGGTCCAAGTAAGCATTTTAACTGCAATAGTAAAAAGTAAGTTTATATATTTGTCCGCACCTCCATTTCTACCTTTTACATACGAACAATAGGCAGGAAGTTCCAAAAGACTTAATTTAG